>NW_024723541.1:2596610-2664110 GCF_018991925.1 Homarus americanus
CACTATCATGGAAATCACTTTGAAGGTAATCAATGTTAGAAACATATTAACCCTTTGATGATGGTGATGGTAGCTTGTAGTCATAACCCATTGGATGGGTGATTATTAAGAAAAAAATGAAACTTAACATTACATCCTGATTTAGATCATCAAAGTTCAGGGCTCGGAGAGTATGTAAAGAATCACATGGCTCATGATAACTACAGTATTTCTTATCCTTGTCACTCAAATTCACCAGAATCACTGTCAAATCTTGGGGATAGTCACTGTCCTTACTTATGTCACTGTCACTATACATGGGAAGGTCATCCTTGTCTCTAGAATCAAATATAATGCCGTTAATTTCCTCCTCGAGGGGCATTGCACATGAGAGGATGCAGTACATCTTGATTCAGCCATGGTCCAGTTATTACTTATGGGCAAGAGGCTTACCTTGAGGCAGTTGCCAAAAGGCCTGTGAAAAATATATATAATGCAACAGTTGTGGGATATGTCTAGCGTGCTGGAACCCTCCGTTCCGCATCTGTTATGGGATATGTTGGCAAAGGGTTAAAGGAATTGAGCATACTCAGGATATAAATTTCATTGGAAGTAAATCAATACATGATGAAACATACAAGAAAAATATAGTCATGAGTAAAGTATACTGTAAATACCGGGTATGTGTAAATTATGCGAATTACTGAAAAAGTTCTGTACATCTTTTACATCACCTTTGACCACAGTCAGAAAGGGATGTGGTGGCCAAGTGGATAAGACACTCACCTCCTACTGTAAGGGTCTCTGCTTTATTCTCAGAGCACTTCAAACCTACCTAGTTGTGAACAGATACTGTACCTAATTTTACAGTTGGGGAATGGAATACAGTTGAGCACCATGCTGGCCATACTTCCTCTTTGTATTCTGATTGAGAATTTTCAGTCTGTGGACCTGCCCTTTGGCCAATGAGAATTACTTCCACTATTTCAAAATGTAGTCTAGTAGAAGAATACTGTATGTGATTATTTTCAAAACCGTATACAGGTAGAACTCCTCTAATTCAGCACCCTTGGGATCTGACTGATGCTCGACCATAGAAATTTCCGAACCACAGAAGGTCGGCTAAATTCTGTTTGAAAATTCTTTTACTCTTCTGATACATGAAACAGAGATACAGTACAAACAATAAACATCTTAATATTTGGAAGGTTTGTATTGAAAATGTTAATTAATAATATACAGTAATATCGACTGTAGCAGGAATCCCTCAAACTCAAAACTCTCCAATGGCCGGAATTGAAATTTTCTCATAAAATCGTTCCCAAAGCCTGAATTTTCCGGAAAATTCAAGATTTGGGAACGATTTTCCTAGAAAATTTAAATTCCGCCTTTTGGAGAGTTCCAGGTTTGAGGGATTCCGACTAACGGAGATACAGTATTACTGTATATTAATAGTAGTAAAATGTGCTTGGAGGAAATATTAATGTATGTAACTTCTGTAAACCCTGAGCAGTTGTAATGTACTGTACTCTGCATGTCTAAGATGAAGAAAACACTCCAGATACTGTACCAGAATGTAGTGTATAGATTTATATTTAAATAACTTGATATCGAATTTGTACTGAAAATAGTAATTTATATTTTCTTTGAATAAAATACTGCATTCTTGGGGAATATTAGTGTGTGTATCTTAGGTAAGCAACAGTTTTGCTAACTCATGCAAAAAGAGCCAATCCTAAATTAGGCCAGACCACGGGGTGCCAGATTAGAAAGGTTCAACCTAAATATCTGTTTATAGAATTATGTTTGAAAGTGATGTAAGAAAAATACATTTTAATGTGCCTTGTTTGATGATTCCGATTTTTCAAGAGCAAAATTATTCACTCATTCTGCCTTATTTCCTCCAATTTATCACTTGACTTGAAGGTATTATATACTTCAAGTTTGTACTTGTTGCTAATGCTTGTGAATGACTAAAATATTTTATAATGATACAAGTAATATGTTACCTGTAGTAATTGTGTAAAATGAAGAAGTAAATATTGATTTTTGGGGATTATATAAGGTATTATATCATTGAGTACAATATATTTAAGTATGGTATATTTTGTAAGGGAATGAACTATAATACTAATGCTAAAGAAAAATGAAATGCTATTTAGAGTGTGAGGTTCTGAAAATAAACTGATCAGCTGTCTAAGTTTGCATGATAAACCGCTTACGTGTGCATTATGGGAGGTTGGCAAGATCTTCGCTGTTTTGATTTAAAACAAAAGACAATTTGAAGTTACTGTTTTCATGTTTACTTTTTGGTAATTTACCATATCTCTTCTTGCTATTTAAGGTGCTGATGTTAGTGTGTATGACTCAATATCATTTGAATACTATACCATAGTCAGCGCCCTTGTTTCTGCTAAATTCATGGAGACAATACCACATTCCAAAACTGCATATTAACACAGTAGTCTTCGTTTTACAATATCATGATACTTTATAGAACAAGACTATTAGACAGTTATGAGGTCAGCTAACCTGTTTGTTTGTTTTTTATACATTTCTCCGTCTGTTTGGTTATGTTTACATTATTTTGTTTGTATACCTGTGCAGTATGTGTCTGCCTTTGTCTGTTACAGGCACTCAAAACATAAGCATGACTGGGCACACTACATGCATGCAACACAGTGCACACTCATGAGAGGGGAAAAAGAAGGGGTGGGGTAAAAACAAGTTAATGGGTCGTACAGCTTACTGTGATATCTCCCACAATATTAAGAAGTGCCTCTCTCAGCACTAAACAATCCTACTTAGGCTAGGCTTGGAGTTGATAAAGAATAAAAATCAAAATGAAACTATAACAAGATCCACTCTGGCCCTATGACTAATCTACTTAATCCTTTTGCCGCGGGAGGTCACCCTTAGCTGAATAAAATCGTCTGGTGGGAGCCAGAATAAAATGGCAAGTGCGTGGAAAGTGGCGAAAGGGTTAATGAAACAACCCAGGTGTAAGTTGATTTTTTTTAATGTATGTGTGCACACATGTGTGAAATATTGAATTCCACATTTGAATGGTACGCCTTTTAATAGTCCTATATGTTTGATCCAAACCACACCTCACTCTTGGCTTGTGTTTTTTGTCCATATATTTAGCTCATGCTGTATATCATGCAAACAATTTAATGTGTGGAAGAAGTATTAGAGATTTTTAGAATTTCTTTTATATACTGTATGGTGTTTTTAATTACAAATTTAAATAAGCTTGATTAATGGTCATTTAGTTAAAATTTTCTCTTATTATAAATGTTTTTCTTCAGAAAGTGTTAATATTCCCTATTGTCTGGATGTTATATTAAATAAAAATTTGATTTGAAATTTAACATTCTTATTTAATACATAGTCCTGCCTTCAGTTCTCTAAGGCATATTGTCAGAACTATAGAGTCTGCATTTTCCAGAGGGCTATCTGTGTTCTGAGACTGATGTACTGTCCCATACATTGTTGCCATCAATACAGATCATTGGAAAAGCTACGTAACAGATGCTTGCCAAATCAACCTGCAGGTTAGTGAGGATAGAACTGTAGCACCAATCATGGAGTATTTGAAAGTATGCAAGCCACTAAGATCACCAAGATGAATCCCGTGTTGGATTGTGTTTATTGAACCCTCGGAAGTTTCATCACCATCTGTTGTTCTCATTCTCTTATACTTAACACAGAGTTTTTAAGGCTAAGAGATTTGTCCACTTAATTATTTTATGTGTGACCTGTACTGAACATTCCCACCCATTTCCCCTCTCTTCTTCATCTTAGCTCAATTCTAACCAACCCATCCCACTATTTCCACCTCATAACTTTTATCTCCACCCATTCCTTGCTATACAGTATAGTACAAATGTAAATGTTTTTACAAACGTCTGTTGACCCCTGTACTACAGCGGCAGTGGCACCTCCAGGGGCCCTGTCAAAGGCGGCGGCACTCCCAGGGACTATGGCGCCACCAGTGCCTCTCCCAGGGGCAGCGGTGCTTCGAGGGACCCTCTCAGGGGCGCCGACGCCCCCAGGGCCCACTCAGGGGTGGCAGTGGCCCCAGGTACCCTCCCAGAGGCAGTGACGCCTCCAGGGACAGCGGCACCCCCAGGGACCCTTTCATGGGCGGTGAGCCCCCGGGGACCTTCTCTGAGGCGGTGGCACATCCAGGGACCTTACCAGTGGTGGTGGTGCCCCCAGAGGCCCTGACCTCCTGGGGGACACACATGCTCTACAGCCCTGACCTCCTGGGGGACACACATGCCCTACAGCCCTGACCTCCTGGGGGACACACACATTCCCCACAGCCCTGACCTCCTGGGGGACACACATGCCCTACAGCCCTGACTTCCTGGGGGACACACACTTGCTTTTCAGCCCTGACCTCCTGGGGGACACAAACACGCCCTACTGTGTTGCCTATACAACTATGAAATATGGCATCAAGTGGGTAGGGTGGAGGTGGTGGGGCATATTATAATGCTTCTAATAGTGGCATTGTATGGCATCATTGATCTTTGGTCAATAAAATACTTATGAATCGAAGAATGGAATGCAAAACAAGCTATACTCGGCCAATGAGAAAAAGAATATATGATGTAATGCATGAACATGTAGAGTGTGGCCACTATACCCAGTGTACAGGCTCATCGTCCTCGTGCATCACAGTAAACTGACCCATTTACCATAGAGGGTCATCCCCCCCCCAAACACAAAAAAATCGACAGTTCTACGCGATTCACGTGGGTCACCTAAAACGATGGAAAAACTTGGAAAACCGGAAAAAAATCTGGAGAAATCACTTCCCTGTGATATATGCAGTAAAGGAGAGTGAGGTCAAGTCCGATGAAATTCACTGTGTAATTAGAAAGTGACTGTATACTGTATTACCATTCTTAGATTGTCTGATCCACAGAGTAGGTCACACCTTTAAGTTCAGTATATATAGGAAACCTACTAATGTGTGTTCTTATATTCATTGTTATTCTGCCTACCATTATAGAGTCAAGCATTCAGTATTCTCATCAATTTTTTACGTGCTCTACCAATATGCAGTCCGGAATTCATTGATGAGGAATATAAATACTGTATATCTATAATATTGGTTTGAACTTAAAATATCCTAAGAAATCTTTTTTATAGAACTGATCCTAAACCTCCCCATAACAATAAGAATCTCTTAGTATTATTTAACAAATAAATCTCTCAAATTCCTATGCAACTGAAAACCTGGAACGTAAATGTAATATTTAGTAATTCATGCACTGTAAAACAAATGTTAATGCAGGTGGCTGCATTTATAAGGTTACTTGCAAGGAATGTAATAAGTTCTACTAGACTTAAACAACATAAATTTGGTGTTAGGACAGGCTAGGAATCCAATGACTTGTTCATTCATATGAGAGATAATAAGCAGTGCATTGACTTGGATAATGCCTCCTCAATATTACCTTGTAATTCAATTGTCAGTAGGAACATTATAGAATCTATTCTCATTTAACATACTGAATCTGTCGCCATGGATTTGAGTAATGGCAATTACAAATTGGACAATTTTGTGATTAACAAGATTTGTAGTCAGGTGAAAGGGTTGGTCATTACCTTATGAACTGAATATGGTAGACACCTGCTGTCCTTAGGGACTTGATCTCACTCTCCTTTACTGTAGTCTCTGGAAGGTTGTATCAGCCTGGGGTAATCTCTGGCAAGTTATATCAGCCTGGGGTAATCTCTGGCAAGTTGTATCAGCCTGGGGTAATCTCTGACAAGTTATATCAGCCTGGGGTAGTCTCTGGAAGGTTATATCAGCCTCGGGTAGTCTCTGGCAAGTTGTATCAGCCTGGGGCAATCTCTGGCAAGTTATATCAGCCTGGGGTAATCTCTGGCAAGTTATATCAGCCTGGGGTAGTCTCTGGCAAGGTATCAGCCTGGGGTATCTCTGGCAATTATATCAGCCTGGGGTAGTCTCTGGCAAGTTGTATCAGCCTGGGGTAGTCTCTGGCAAGTTATATCATCCTGGGGTAATCTCTGGCAAGTTATATCAGTAGTCTGGCACGTTATATCAGCCTGGGGTAGTCTCTGCATGGACGTTAGTATCTCTCCAGCCTGGGGTAGTCTCTGGCACGTTATATCAGCCTGGGGTAGTCTCTGGGAAGTTAGCTCAAGCCTGGGGTAATCTCTGGCAAGTTGTATCAGCCTGGGGTCTCTGTGGCGGTATCAGCCTGGGATGGTCTCATCGGCAAGTTATGTGTCCTGGGTAGTCTCTGTGCAGAGTTGTATCAGCCTGGGGTAGTCTCTGAAGTTGTCAGCCTGGGGTAATCTCTGCAAGTTGTATCAGCCGTGGGCGGTAAATCTCTGGCAAGTTATATCAGCTCAGTAGTCTCGGTCTGGACCAGCTGGGGTAGCTCCTGGCAGTTATATCAGCCTGAGTCTCTGGCCAGCCTGGGGTAGTCTCTGGCAAGTTATATCAGCCTGGGGTAGTCTCTGGCAAGTTATATCAGCCTGGGGTAGTCTCTGGCAAGTTGTATCAGCCTGGGGTAATCTCTGGCAAGTTATATCAGCCTGGGGTAGTCTCTGGCAAGTTGTATCAGCCTGGGGTAGTCTCTGGCAAGTTATATCATCCTGGGGTAATCTCTGGCAAGTTATATCAGCCTGGGGTAGTCTCTGGCACGTTATATCAGCCTGGGTAGTCTCTCTGGCAAGTTATATCAGCCTGGGGTAGTCTCTGCACGTTATATCAGCTCAGTAGTCTCTGGGAAGTTGTATCAGCCTGGGGTAATCTCTGGCAAGTTGTATCAGCCTGGGTAGTCTCTGGCAAGTTATATCAGCCTGGGGTAGTCTCTAGTTGTATCAGCCTGGGTAGTCTTCGGGTGTTGTATCAGCTTATATCAGCCTGGGGTAGTCTCTGGCAAGTTATATCAGCCTGGGGTAGGTTATATCAGTCTGGGGTAGTCTGCAAGTTATATCAAGTCTCTAGTTATCAGCCTGGGGTAGTCTCTGGCAGGTTATATCATCTTGGGGTAGTCTCTGGCAGGTTATGTCATCCTGGAGTAGTCTCTTGAAGGTTATATCATCCTGGAGTAGTCTCTGGCAGGTTATATCATCCTGGAGTAGTCTCTGGCAGGTTATATCATCTTGGGGTAGTCTCTGGCAGGTTATATCCTCCTGGGGTAGTCTCTGGCAGGTTATATCATCCTGGGGTAGTCTCTGGCATTCCCTGGGACACTATGGCACTCCCTGGGACTCTCTGGCACTCGCTGAGACGCTGGCACTCTTTCAGTCTCTGGGACACTGGCACTCCTTAGGACACTGGCGCTCCCTGGGACACTGGCACTCCTTAGTACACTCTGGCACTCCTTAGTACACTCTGGCACTCCCTGGGACACTGGCACTCCTTAGTACACTCTGGCACTCCCTGGGACACTGGCACTCACACTTTGGCACTCCCTGGGACACTGGCATTCCTTAGTACACTCTGGCACCCTGGGACACTGGCACTTAGTACCTGGCACCCCTGGGACACTGGCAAGTACACTCTGGCACTCCCTGGGACACTGGCATAGTACACTCTGGCACTCTGGCACTCCCTGGGACACTGGCACTCCTTAGTACACTCTGGCACTCCCTGGGACACTGGCACTCCTTAGTACTCTCTGGCACTCCCTGGGACACTGGCATTCCTTAGTACACTCTGGCACTCCCTGGGACACTGGCACTCCTTAGTACTCTCTGGCACTCCCTGGGACACTGGCACTCCCTATTAAACAGGGTACTCATTGGAGGAATGCTACACAGAACAAATAAGTATATGAGTAAATAGAATACTACAGAAAACAGTAGCTGGATGGTAAATTATTGAAAAGAGAAAACTCGGCCCGTTACAAGGACACTCAACTGAGTAGTGCCCCCTGGGATGCTTATACACCTCAACTAGGTCCCCCCTTGCCCGTCTGTAGTATAAGCTAGGCAAGTTCAGGCGCTCCAATCTCTCAGGGTAGCTGAGGTGCCGAAGTGCAGGCACCAGTCTGGTGGCCCTCCTTTGAACATTTTCAACCAACTGACAGTCCCTAGCATATCTCGGGGACCAGATGGGGTGACAGTACTCCAGATGGGGAAGCACTTCACTACTGAAGATCGTTACGAGGGACGGACCGTCTAGATATCTGAACGACCTTCTTATAAGACCCAATAATTTATTTGCCTGATTTACCTTCTTCTCACAATGGCCCGAGAACTTCAGCTCATTGTCAACATACACACCTAGGTCCTTCTCACACACAGTCTCAACTAGTGCAGTTTCTTCATCCCGTTGGGACATATGATACGCCTCCTTACCGTGACTTCGTGACATTGAATCTCAGCAGCCATTTCTTCGACCATTCCTGGTTATTTGTTACGTACTGTTGGCACTGTGGGCATGTGCTGACTCTCTGTTACGCACTGGTGGTAACTGAGTAAACAGTTTAAGACAATTAAGGATTTAACCTTTGACGCCCAGCCTTAGGTATGAAACAGTGCCGTAGAAAAGGTGAGGTACTTCCCTGCCTGGATTACTGCCACCCCGTCTGGAGTATTTTCACCCTGTCTGGAGTACTGTCACTCCAAGTTAGGACGAATGAATCCCTTATATACTTGAAGCAACTGCTCAGGAATGAAGTAGCTACGGTATCTGTACAGCATTCCCAGCTTTCGAGAGGCAGCTTCAGCAATGTTGAGGATGTGTGGCTTCCAGGACATATTAGAGGAAATGGTGAGGCCTAGCTTATCTGTTTTAGATACTGTATAAGTATTGAAACTATTGCTGAATATTTTATTTCTATCACAACCCCAATATTATAGAACATAACAGAACATTATAGCAAAAGGTACTCAAACACCCTTCTCATGTGTCTCGGGCCAACAAGACATGAACCCGGGACGTAATAGGGAGAGAGACATATGCAGCATTCAAGAAGGAAATAATTAATAATAAAATAACTAGTATTTGATCATTATTAACTTCATATATCATGAGTAATTATTTTTCAATAATTATGTAGTTTGAGACGAACAGTTGCCTTAAATAATATTATTATGAAAAGTTAAAATAGCGGATTTATTAAGATGTTAAAAGCTTATATATAGTGTTGTATATTAATAAATAAAGTTAAAGGTAAGAAAGAAAACATAGTGAATTTGTGAATGTTTTCAAATTGATCGGTTCTCCGACCAGTGACTTAAGTTTAGTTTATCATTAATAATTTACCATTAGACGGATTTTAGTCAATTATTAAACATTATAATTAGAGTATAATTTATTTATGTTATTTAATATATTACTAAAATACTTTATTATCGTAATATTAATTAAAACTTGTAATTACTGAAAGATAAGAGAGAGAATCGGACAAGGTGTAGCAGGTCGACAACAACAAGTTTGGTCGACTTGTGTGTTTTGTTAACTTTGTCAGCAAATATTAATTTGTGGGCCTTCCTCCCTCCCTCGTGGTAAGTTAATATTATATATGTATGTATATATGTATGTCCTTGTTAAGTAAGTAACGACACAGTACAGTAAGTAAAGTGTAGCAGCATAAAGCTGATCACATCACACTTTTGTTTACCGTATTATATATACTGATATATTTTATATATGTATGTACTGGTATATTGTGGGTAAATTTGCACTTGCACACCACACTCTGTTAGAAAGTAAAAAATATTTTTTTCTCGTGTATTTGTGTGTGTTTAGACCGAATATGTCTCATTTCTGGCGGAAATTAGCCGGGTTTTTTTATCGAATTTTTTTTGTTGGACGTTTTCCGAAAAAAATAATGGCTAAGCGAATAAAAAATACACCAAAAAAACACTAGAAAAACAAAAACCAAACCTAACCTAACCTAACCAAACTGACTCTCACCATATGATGGACTCACCTATTTTTTACCTTATTGGCCTGGTTCTTGTTCGTGTTGGATTCTGAGATTCTTACAGAACGCCTCATATGTTGGTCTTTGCGATATTTACATTCAGTCTTGCACTGAGGTTGGAAGAACACCATGACCATGAAATCGAAAAAATGCTATAGTTTCTTCTTTTTTTCCCCAAAAAACTCACAATCAGCTCCATATAATTGAAGTGACACCCATCGCAGACTTCCATGGTCGGAAATGAATTTGAATTTCTAAATACATGTATGAGAGACCCAAAATAAAACTCAAATTTGATTGGACCAAAAATACCGCGAATTAAACCCAAAATCATTTTAATTGGTTGCAAAAAAAAACAACGCTTTTGATTGGCCGCGTGACGTGTATGGGAACGCATGCGCATGATGATTAATGAAGGAGACACACAGTGTGGGAGGTGAAGAAGGCGATAATGGCGCAAGATATATGGAAGAAAATAGAGAAAATTTTGGACACGCTTTCTCCGTTATTATACATTTCCGCTGGTAATGTAATAGATGAAAATTAAGGATAACCGAGATATTAATTTTTCAATATAACATTTGCTCAGTCACAAGTGTCGCCTTGAAAGACGAAGAGTGCGGGGAGATATGATAGAAGTATTTAAGCTGGTGAAAGGAATCAATAAAGGAGATATAGATATAGTTCTTATAATATCCGAGCAGGGTAGGACTCGTAGCAATGGATTTAAGTTGGATAAGTTTAGGTTTAGGAGGGAGATAGGAAGAAACTGGTTCACAAATATGGTGGTAGATGAGTGGAACAAGCCTAGCAACTTTGTAGTAAGTGCTGGAATGCTGTACTGCCCTGTACTGGTATATTTTATATATGTGTATACTGATACAGTATATTTTATACATGTATATACTGGTATATTTTATATATGTTTTGAAATACTGTACGTCATATAAAACAGACTTTGCACACAAACCCAGTTCAACTTCACAGTATTGCTGTGAAAAATACTTTGTTTGAAAGATGTTTATAAGTAAAAGTACAATACTGGGTTTAATCTTGGCAGTTTCAAGCCAAGTTCCTTTATAAGCACCAGAACTGTAGCACAAGATTGGCAACAAACTTCACACACCACGTCACGCTGAAAATGAAACTGGCGCTGGAAAGAACACGGCCGCACTACTGCCGGAAAGACACAATAGTGCACCTTAGGTGCCTAATTATGTACAAAACAAAGCATTTGCACAAAAAATGATTATCATATCAGAACTCACTATTTTTTTAAAATAAAGAAAGAAAATAAACAATCAAATAAATAACTTGTCCGCAGGTCAGTCGTCAATATAAACCATTTTATGTCTGGCTCTAACCTAATCTAACCTCACCTCCCCAACGTTTTTATTGTAAATATAATTTTTGTTTGTTACAGATGTTACAACAAAACAACTTTGGGAAATTGAACTGCTCCATAACAGATGAAAATGATAACTGGAGCATGGAACGAGAGCTGCCACCAGCACTATCACCAACACTACCATCACCATGGCACTATCATCACTGCCACCACCACAGCACCACCACCTATGGCAAGGTAAACTATAGGAACAGCTCTTATAGCCTATACAGGAAGTCTTTGTGCCCGTCAAACTCCTAAGACAAGTTGTTGTAAATGTGCTGCTGTTAGTCATTTGTCTGTCTGTCGGTCTTCCTTTTTTATATATTTCTATCTATATAACAGTCAGTGGCTCCCAGCCTGTTGTCCGTGGGAGTAATTTGAACCACGTGTTCATAATAAAGCTAATCATGGCTTGACCCTCCTAGCAGAGTGCCAGAGTTTAAACCAAGGGTCTACTACCTTCATATTTGTGGCTGGCATTATAACATCTAAAATATGTGATGAGTGGCCGGCTAAGTTGATAAGGTAAGATAAGGATGTTGGAACACTTGATGCAGGAAACACCTAATCTGATACTCTTTGTTAAACTGGTAAATTATACCTGACAATGCTAGTCCATAAAGTACGTATAACAATTACTGTTGAAAATCTGCTTTAAATCCTTTTGTTTAGCAGCAGACATGGGCAATCATTGTCAGCCATATATTGATGAGGTTAAAGATAATATGCAGACAATTTGACCAAGGACAGCTGACAAAGCCATGAGATACTTATTTCCAGTAGATTCTTTATGCCAAGAGCATGTGGTGTTCTTAGGGCCAGGCAGTCTCCTCTCTAGGTACAGTATTAACATTGCTTAACTTCAATATTCAGACAAGAAGTGGTGTTTCCAACGTGGTAGTACTGTGCTCTTGGTGATGCACAGCTGTAGATCTTGGATCTGCAGATTAATATCCTGAAACATATTCACAAAACTGCAAGAGTCATTGTTAGACTTTGGAGAAAATAAATGTGAATCAGGTAACGCTAAGGTGTTGACTTGTGTAAAGACTTAGTACTGTACTGTACCTCTTAAAGCTCACTGACAGTCATAAGAAAGGCAATTGTGGTACTGTAGTAGCTTTTACTAAATTTGAACCAGATTTCACAAAAATTGCAGAGGATATTCTATTCAATTGAATTGAATGCACGTCATAGTAACTATTTCCTCTGTATTGTTCTATGTGAATCATAATTTTGTTGTATTAGTATTTATTACCACCCATTAGGATACTCAAACAAAATTTCCGTATGCCATTACAGTACTTGTCTGAATACAGTACCGGTGCAGTAGAAAGTTTAATTCTATATTTCTTAATGCTCAATTTCAAGTTTTATTTAATACACATTCCATAAGTACACTGGTTGTTGGCTTATTTCTTATTTACAATGTGGCTAATTAGTGTATAAAGGATGCTGACCCCTGGTTTAAACCATCTGAGCTAATGATGCTTGACAGAGTTCTGGGTGGCAATGGTCCGCTACCTTATTATCAGCAAACTGGTTATCCTGGTGCTTTGCCATTCTCGTCTACCTGTCTCTGTGAAGCGGATATTTTCACGCTGTTGAGCATCAAATAAAAACTCATATATCGACTCCACGTGGAAGATGGCCTCGACTGTGCCTTGGCTGTGACTAAACCACTGATGCCACAATTGGTGACAAAAACCAATGTCAGCCAACCCACTGAGTTTTAATTAACTTTTTTAATGTTCTTTTTGTCTGTGTGTAAATTATGCACACATGGACAGCGTCCATAGTTTTGAGTACCCGAGTTGTTGTGGAGTTGAGTTTATTTATGTGAGATTATAATACTGTACACAGCATTTACTGCAGACACAACAGTGGTTTATATTGTTCACATAAATGATCCATGACTTGGAATCTTTTATTGTGTTGTAGTTCTATTTAATATTGTCCCTGTAGCTACTGGTACCGTATATACCACTAATAATAATAAAATATTAAAATTTCGTATCCAACTGCTCATTCCAGTGACTTTTAGTTTGTATCATCGAAGAAAGATTTAGACTGGGGCACCGGAAGTTATCATATCTTGTCTGGGGGTCACAGAGCGGAAGAGGTTGGGAACCACTGATCTAACTGCTTATGTATGTTTGTGTGTCTGTCTTTCTGTGCCTTTCAGTATATCTATCAATTTATCTGTCCATTATCTGCCAATACCCATCTCAATCAGTTTTATCTATATTTGTCAATCTATTTATCAATACAGTACAAGTATTTGTCAGTCTGTCAATCTATGTACTGTATGTCTATCCATATGGCTTACCAATATCTGTCAGTATTTATTTATTATTTAGAGAATGTATATAAAGGTGATTTAAAACTTGGATTCATAGCATAATTGACTTTTTAAATACTCTAAATATCTTTAATTATTTCAAGGTCATTAATTAACACTAATTACTTAAATTTTTAAACTGTGAACCCAGATCCTGAAGTGTTTTTTTTCTGAGACACGAATTTGTGAGGTCAGACTGTAGCACTGTGCATTTTAGGATTTATTGGGGATCCCAAGAGCGAGTTTGAATTAACGGGAAAACCTGTTAATCTGGCACCTCTCAATCTCTGTAGGTGCCGGATAACTAGGATTCTACTGTATTTCTACCTGTCTATCTGTCTAAACTACTGTATTAAATGTACCACTAATTTAGCTGGGAATATCAAGGCAAAAATGACAGATTATGTCAAGCATGCAAGGTTTACAGTCCTAAGAAAGTTGACATAAACCAAATGCATAAAACAAACAACTTCTGTACTGGATGACTATTAATTTATGGACATATTTTTATCATAAACTATTGTGTATGCTAAATGTTTTTTTGTTTGTTTGTTACAGATGAGTTAACCTTGCAAAATTGAGCAGCTTCATCACAACTGAAAATGATAACTGCAGGCTGAGACAAAGAGCTGACATTGTAGAACACTTTAACACCACCACCACCACAGCACCACCACCACACCAGCACATAAGACAAGGTAAACTAAAGGAGTCATTTGTCTGTCTGTCTGTCTTCCATTTATATCTTTCTATCTACCTTATTGTTTATGTGTGTTTGTGTCTCTGTCTGTGTTTATGTGCCTGTCATTATATCTATCAATACCTATCTCAGTCTTTTTTTTTCTACTGTATCGTGTATCTGTCAATCCATTTATCAATACAAGTACAGGTACTGTATTATATATGGTTACAGTAATCGTTTTCTGTTCCAGAACGTTGATAGCTAGACTTTTAACAGCTGAATATCTGATAAAGTAATCCCAAACTTTGCTATGTCACCATAGACGTCAAAATTCACCCTTGCCTCATTGTCAGCCTGTAATTCTGACATTTCGAGTTCAAAAGACTCGGTAAGCAACTCATTGAAATTTGCTGCCATTTTTGTGCTCCTCCGTGGGAAGTAGAGTGAACTGAGCTGAGAACAGTTAAAAGGTATACAGTATGTAGGAGTGTGGAACTTGTGTTGTGAAACGTGCCACAGGGCAAGTCGAGTACCTGCGTTAATCCCTTAGTCATAATTTATGGACCCGACTTAACGACGCAGCAACTGTCGGCCTTGTCCTTCAGTCCTTGACACCTGGATTGAAAAGAAAATTCACATGTGGCCGCTGCAAGACCCGGGTGACCTCATCAGCCCCATAACCTCTATGTGACCCCTTATGATGCATCTTGCGACCCCATATTTGGGAACCGCTGGTCTTAACCATCGGAAAAACACATTGCTCAACTCGAGAGCCATGTTGGTTGAAAATGTAAATTTACCCAAGTATTTGTGTCTGTCAATCTATATACAGTACAGTTTATCTATCTATCCATCTATCTAACTTGCAGTATATATATATATATATATATATATATATATATATATATATATATATATATATATATATATATATATATATATATATATATATATATATATATATATATATATATATATATATATATATATATATATATATATATATATATATATATATATATATATATATATATATATATATATATATATATATATATATATATATATATATATCAGTATCTATTTTTATATTTTCATCTCATTCTATGTCTGTCTATCACCCAATCTATCTATATCTACCTGTCTATGTATCTAAACTACTGTATTAATGTTCCACTAATTTAGCTGGGAATATTAAGGCAAAAATTACAAGAGTTTGTTAAGCATGCAAGTTTTACAGTCCCAAGAAAATTCACGTAAACCAAACTTGCACAAAACAAACAATTGCAGTACTGGATGACTATTAATTCATGGATTTATTTTTATTATAAACTGCTTTGTATATTAAATGTTTTTTTGTTTGTTTGTTACAGATGAGTTAACGTCTAAACCTTGACAAATTAACAACTGGATCATGGAGACACTGCTGTTACAGGTATGTCAATATCTCAATTTTTCTAGGTATGTCTAACTTTCTATCTTTATGTATCTGTATCTCTATATCTTTCTATCAGTCTTTCAATACCTGCATGTCAGTCAGTCTGTCTGTTTGGTGTCTATATCATCTGTCAGACTGTCTTTATCTATACAAGTTTCTGTCTCATCTATATCTATGCTATCAGTAAGAAAGATATTGGCAGTGAGTGAGGAAGGTGGGTTCACAAGAAGTGCAATGGAATGGATGGAAGACTGCAAGATGTTGCTGACTGTAAGTGATATGTATGTGCAGGTAAATATGTGTCCATGGCAAGACTGAAGAAATTCATCACTGAAGATTATCCCTGGACTGTGTGGATGAGTTCTGCTGCCTGGGTGACATGATCAGTGCTGGTGGGGGTGCTGAAGGCTGCTGCGTTCTGAGTCATGGATGAGTTTGCAGCCTGGATGACATGATCAGTGCTGGAGAGGGTGCTGAAGGCTGCTGTGTTCTGAGTCATGGATGAGTTCTGCAGCCTGGGTGACATGATCAGTGCTGGAGGGGGTGCTGAAGGCTGTTGTGTTGTGAGTCATGGATGAATTCTGCCTGGGTGACATGATCAGTGCTGGAGGGGGTGCTGAAGGCTGCTGTGTTGTGAGTCATGGAGGAGTTCTGCTGCCTGGGTGATATGATCAGTGCTGGATGGGGTGCTGTTCATTTTCAAGAGTCATAAATGGCTGGAGGAAGGTTAGGGAACTCTTGTCTTTATTGTCAGCACAAGGACTTTCCCATCACATGAAAGGAAGAATGTATACAACTGGTGTGAGAAGTGTGGTGTTATATATTCGTGAAACATGGGCAGTTAAAAAGGATGACATATGAAGTCTTGAGTGAGCTGAAATGAGAATGGTGAGGTGGATGTGTACTGTGACACTGAAAGATAAGAATCACCGTTCAGAGCTAAGAGGACGGCTGGGTATTGAGAGTTTCGGCCAAGATTTACGTATAAGTGGACCGAGATCGGGAGTGTGGGGAGAATGGATGAGATCAGCTGGGTTAAGTGGTGTATGAGTCTAAATGTGGTGAGGAGGAGAGCCAGTGGTAGGTGGCCAAGAATGACATGGAGAGAGATTGTAGGAAATGATCTTAGAACCTGACACGACAGACTGCAAGAGATGGTGTGGAAAATGGCTGTATGATTTGGATGGTGATGATTTTGTTTTATCTTTCTGTCTAACTTTCAGGCTATCTATCTATCTATCTCTATCTATCTATCTTTCTATCTCTATCTATCTATCTATCTATCTATCTGTCTATCTATCTATCTATCTCTCTATCTATCTATACTACTGTACTGTATTTCTCACCATATTAAAGGCAACCACAGATATAGCATGTAAGGTTTATAGTCTCAAGAAAGTTCACCTAAACTAAACTTACATAAAAGGAACAAATATTTAAATGAGAAAAATTGCAATGTGTTCCATAACCTGTACAGTACAGTTGACCCTCGCCAATGTGAGGAATGAATAAAAATAATAATAATAAATAAGAGGAAAGAAAAAATACTGCATGCCATTTGACAACTGTTTCAATAAAGATGTGTGAGACAGGGGTGTGCTCCCCCCTCGCGGGCTGACTCCTGCCGACGTAATAAAAGTTTATTGTGTGTTTTTTTACCTTTTGATAATAATTTTTTGACTAAGTCTGGGAAAGCTTGTGTATGCATGTAACTGTTAAAAAAGTGAATAAAACTACGTATATCTACCCAAAACTACGAGTTGAAAATTAACAATAACACAGCTTGGCCTGGTGTATATGTATACAGTTATATATGATGTAGGGTGAATTATGGAGACATTTGTTAGGTTAAAAATATGTCTTATATGGTGGGAAATATAGTATATCTCTCTACATCTTTCTGTCCATCTGTCTACAGTATATCTGTCTTATATGTACTGTAGACAGAACTACTGTACTAACCATGATAGACAGTTGACAATGCATTTGATTAATACCTGGAATACAAATATTTGCAGGAAAATGTCCAATATATTCACCAACTAGACCACTTTAGTGATATAGAACCAAGAAAATATTGTTAATTGTTTTTATCCCAAAACACTGGTGATTGTCTCTCAGATACATCAGGAGTTGGTCTGTACTGTATATCTATAGTGGTGCATCTCTGTGTCCTGGGTTCATTCCCCAGCCTGGGACAGATGTTACCCTCACTACCAAACATGGCAGGTTTTCTGCAGGTACAATACTACAGTTTCCTCCCATACTGTACAGTTTTAACAGACCAACTCCCCAAATGGCTCATTACTGGTAATTACGACGTTGCTACGTTAAATTATACAAAGGTGAATCCTAATTTAATGTTGACTCGGCCATAGTGAGCTTTAACATTAATGCCACTGATAAATGAGTCTTGATCTCACACAACTATAAGGCGGCCTTCTCTTGCCACTCCATCTTCCCTCTGGCCTTTATTGTGGAAAAGGCAAGAATTATTATTGTGTGAAGATGTAGTGGATCTCTGAGGTGACAATGATAAATATTTTGGTGTTAAGTCGGTGGTGTGAGTCTTGTACTGTGCAGGTCTGACCCACCTGTTACAAACTACTGCAGGGAGTGAAGACCTTCCTTAAAAGGTTTAACTTGGCATTATTCAGAAGGTCACAACACAGACGTCCTCAACGGCACTTGATGGTTTATAGCAAAGCCATTTTTTTTTACTTACTTTTGACCTTGATGATGTGGTTCAGCCATTATCAGATGCAGGTCAGGAACACTAAGGACTGTTCCTCTATAATGCTCACTGAGTAAATGAGGATAGTTGCTTCAAGGCTCCACGGGGCAAGTTGTTACCAGGTTTTATTTACAATTCACAATTATTACATGGAATTATACATTTTCCACAATATATACTGAACTGTATACCTGTGTTGTGTATATACATGGTGAACTGTATACCTGTGTTGTCTATATACATGGTGAACTGTATACCTGTGTTGTCTATATACATGGTGAACTGTATACCTGTGTTGTCTATATACATGGTGAACTGTATACCTGTGTTGTCTATATACATAGTGAACTGTATACCTGTGTTGTCTATATACATGGTGAACTGTATACCTGTGTTGTCTATATACATGGTGAACTGTATACCTGTGTTGTCTATATACATGGTGAACTGTATACCTGTGTTGTCTATATACATGGTGAACTGTATACCTGTGTTGTCTATATACATGGTGAACTGTATACCTGCATTGTCTATATTGTTTTAGCTGTGGTAAGATACCAAACTATCTCGCTTGTTAACACTTGCCTGAACGAGTGTAGGTTAGTCGCTGGTACCTTTAATACAGCTGAGTGAGATATCGGGTCATCTCACCTTTGATACAGTCGTAGATTGGTTGATAGTTTAATCGTCACATCTGTCCTGGGTTGTACTTGTAATTATCTTAGCTTGTAAGTTAAACAAGACACACAGGTGATGTTCTCTTCACTCGTTGTTCCTTGGTTTAATGAAAACACACGTGTTGATTTAATAGTTATATTGGGCCGTAATGTCTGTACAATTATTTGGTATTGACAGACTAATGAGCATTAGCTATTGGCTTGTAATTAGCTGATATATTTAGAGAGAGGTACAGCCTGGAGAGCTGGTTTCATGACACGACTTTAGGGCATCGTGTCGGGCTGTGAACTGGGCTGAACTCTCTTGAGTCTGGTGACTGGTGGTTGGAGGGTAACCACACTTCAACAGGTCATTAACTAAACAGCCTACCACATACTGAGGGTTGAATCTGTAGTTTAATGGGCTGTACACCCTAGGAGGTGTGACAGAACAAATGTTTATGGGCTGTACACCCTAGAAGGTGTGACAGAACAAATGTTTATGGGCTGTACACCCTAGGAGGTGTGACAGAACAAATGTTTATGGGCTGTACACCCTAGGAGGTGTGGCAGAACAAATGTTTATGGGCTGTACACCCTAGAAGGTGTGACAGAACAAATGTTTATGGGCTGTACACCGTAGGAGGTGTGACAGAACAAATGTTTATGGGCTGTACACCCTAGAAGGTGTGACAGAACAAATGTTTATGGGCTGTACACATCCGAGGAGGTGTGACAGAACACATGTTTATGGGCTGTACACCCTAGAAGGTGTGACAGAACAAATGTTTATGGGCTGTACACCCTAGGAGGTGTGGCAGAACAAATGTTTATGGGCTGTACACCCTAGGAGGTGTGGCAGAACACATGTTTATGGGCTGTACACCCAGAAGTGTTACAGAACAAATGTTTATGGGCTGTACACCTTAGGAGGTGTGACAGAACAAATCTTTATGTAGCTGTATACTCAATAGTCTGGGTGATTGAATGTATTTAATGAATATATGTCCTTAGCTCATATTTATATAATATTAATGTGACAGAGGCTAATACAATATACTGAACTGTATACCCATATTGGCTATATACATGCTGAACTGTATACCTACATTGTCTATATGCAGGTTGAACCAATTGTAAATTTATATAATAAGTTTACATAATAAATGTATATCTATCTATCTAAAGTGGTCTAGTGTATGTAAATATTTTGATCTTTTCCCTGATAATGTTGTTTCATCACAGGTGTTACTCTGTTGTAGTGTGAGCCAGTGTGAGGTGGAGGTCAATATTAAAATGAGGTGTTTAGCTGTGGCTCTGGAAGATTGACAATTTGTCTTATTTTAATTATAAACCAGAACACCTTTATTTCTCACTGTTTATCGAGGTATAATTTGGCTAAATTTATCTTTTAAATTTACCTGAACTTAGAATGCCATCACAATATGATTTGAAATTAAAGAACATAATTATATTCTTCTGTGTTTTTAAGGACTTTAGAATTAATATGATTTAGTGAAACTGATGAACCGTTCAGGTACTTCACATATATATACCATTTAGGTTAAACTAAACCGTAAATATATTTTATTGTTCGTTAAAGAATTCTATCTCATTAGTTCAGCGTCATTTAATGTTGCCGTAAAATCTGTTGTGTGACTTAAGCGGCAATTATTCTGTTATAATCATGCCAGTTAATGTTGTTTTAGGAGATAAACAGTTTATAATGTAGTGATCTCCATTAAAACAAACTATTTTTATTGTCCAAATTTGTCGCGCTGGGTAAGGAAGGTGTGCGTGGTGGGAAAGGCTTTGGAATAAGGAATACTGAAGGTGAAAGAACACTTGAGTTTGGGGATGGTATGTAACATGTGTTTAAGAATAGGGCAAGTAGGCTGACGATGTAGGCCTAAGGCAGGTGGCACAGAAACCCAGATTGGCTACATTTTGGTCAGGAAATGAGAACAGGTTGCTTGTGTGTGTGTTACTTAAAGATGGAGGGAGAGGAAGAAGGTGGATGTTCCAAGAAGGAGAGTGTGGGAATTATGAAGGAACTGAATGTAAAGGAAGCATTTTCTTGTGAGTTGAGAAGCTAGGAAACCGCCAGTGAGGGACAGTGTACCAAGACGCTGGGCCAAAATGAAAGATGTTCCGTTGAGTGTGGTTGATGGCAGGAATGATGAAGTGGAGAGAGAGAGATAAAAAGAGAAAAGAAGATTGTGTGAGACGTAGAAGATGGTTGGAAACAGAGAGAAGTACAGTACCTGGAGGCTAAACTGATATGGTTCAGGAGAGAAAGGAGGAAACTAACTGGGTCAAGAGATACAGGAGTTAGAGGTAGGCAATGAATGACATGAGGACAGGTTGTAAAGAAATGTTGGTGCTGCTATAGTAACTGAGTATGTTTGTTGCTTGGAACAATATGAGCAAACTTAACAGAAAACAAATGAATAATTGAGCACAAAAAATTGAGAAATTGTCAAATAATGTCAAAATATTCAGAACTCGGTTAATTTGTATTCTCAATAATTCGGGTGACCCAGAGTCTCTTTTTGTCAACTGAATGAGGGTATAGTGTAGTTTGTGGTCCACCAAATTACTGAAAATATAAACTAACCGAGTTCCGAATATTTTGACATTATTTGACAATTTCTCATTTTGTGTTCATTATTCATTTGTTTTCTGTTCAATTTGTTCAGATTGTTCCTCATTATATCAACCAACAAACATACTCAGTTACCAAGCCTTGACTACCACATAAAATACTCTATTTATAATTACTGTACAAACAAATATTTTTTAAGTGTACAGTACAAACAGTAATAATAAAGTTAATAATACGGTAATAAATAAATGTAAGACTAACTGTGAGGTGAACTGATAATATTTTGATGATATCTATAAAGTGTAATAGTATTGAGGATCAGGTCTGGGGTCCATTGCTGTCAAGAAGATTAATCCCCAACCAACCTAACTCAGGAGACTGTTCCTTTGTTCCATGTGTTTCTCCCTTGTTTTGTTGTGTTAGTTGGCAGAAGAGGGACCTATAGTGTGTTTTTTCCCATCTGAGAAGACATACGTAATTTGTGTCTTATTGTGGGTAAAAATAAGTATATATTAAATGTGTCCTCCGAAAGCGTCAATTTGCCACCAGAGTTTAACAGTTAATTCTTATATAATATTTCTGATAAACTTTCTACGTGTTTAAGTTTGAAATAATTAATGTATGTATCTTTATATAATTTAGCTAAATATCTTTCTCGTCAGAAACGGTCATCATGAATAAACTCATTTAGAAATACTGTACATCATTACTTCAGAACGAAATCGAACAGATTTGAAACAGCCAATCAGCTGTAACTCTTGAGGAGGGGGCGGGGCATCTCTTCTCAGCTGATAAAAAATGCACTATAGTCAAACCAGCTCCAAAATTTCATCTTTTATATCTCCAATGAGGTTTTTTTTACTTCATTTACCAGTGTGGCAGTTACACTTATGGAATATCATTCACGATCTCACCTTGCATTATTTATTACTGTATTATTTACTTTATTATTGTATATACATTTTAAAACTATTTATATTTGCACAATAATTATAAATATAATATTGTATATGACAGCCAAGGCAACTTTTTGAACCACTCAGTTATTTCAGATTCATTCCAAATTCAAATCGTTTAATTAATTTTTTGAGAAACGTACGAACTAAACCGAAATACGAATTACAGCGATCCTATTTAACGAGGGTACAGTGTAAATACCCCAGTAGACTGCATATTATAGTAGCAACGAAATGTCAGAATTATTTTGATGTATTAAATCTGATTATGCCAAATATTTTTGTATTCATCAATTAAGGTCTAGATGTGCTAAACTAATTTATAAGTCCAAAAATTCATCGTTTAAATTATTCTAAGTCCAAAAATTCATTGTTAAAAATATTTTAAGTCTAAAAATTCATCGTTTAAAATATTGCAAGTCCAAAATTTATTCATCGTTTAAAATAGTCTATGTCCAAAAATTCATCGTTTAAAATAGTCTATGTCCAAAAAGTCATCGTTTAAAATATTCTCTGTCCAAAAAGTCTTCGTTTAAAATATTCTATGTCCAAAAAGTCATTGTTTAAAATATTCTATGTCCAAAAATTATTCTAAGTCCAAAAATTCATCGTTAAAAATATTCTAAGTCCAAAAATTCATTGTTTAAAATTTTCTATGTCCAAAAATTATTCTAAGTCCAAAAATTCATTGTTAAAAATATTCTAAGTCCAAAAATATATCTTTTAAAATATTCTTTGTCCAAAAATGGCCTAAATTATTCCTGGGCAAATTTTGAGTAATAAATTTTTGTGTGGTTTTAGAGGTAAAACATTTGTGGCATTCTTAAGAGCTCCAGCTTGGCATCTGTGTATTATAAGGCATAACGGACTACCTGGTCTGGGGAGAGCAACTCACTGGGCCCCTACTGAGTTACTCTTCCCACGTCCAGGTAGTCCGTTATGCTTGTATTTTTTTAATATTATTGGTGAATGATAATTTGAAAGTTTTTCTCCGGAGACTCTTCCGATTATCCTTTACCAAATTTTTTCAACGTTAGTCCTGGCAATGGCAAACTCAAAAAACACTTAAGGGTAAAAAAAGGGCAATTTTTTTGCCATTTTTCGCTCAAAATTTGCTATTTTTAGCCATTTTTGCCTCAAAATTTTTTTTTGTATTTTTAGCCATTTTTTCCATATTTTTAGCTAGTTTTTTCAGGTTTTTTGTTATTTTCTTTAATTTTAGTTAATTTATATATTTATTTTATTTTTATATATATTTTGTTTTATTTGTTTATATATATATATATTATTTATATATATATTATATATTATTTATATATTTTATATATATTATTTATATATTTATTTATATATATTTTATTTATATACTGTATATATATATATAGAGTATATATATATATGTATATTATTTTTATATATTTATTTATTTTTGAAGTTTATATATATTTTCATCTGTATATTATTTGTATATACTGTATACTAATGCTGGAAAAGGTTAATAAAGACTTAATGACATTCAGACATTTATTAATGGAAACTTAATGGCTCTATAAATTTGTAGTCCAGGGCAGCAAGCACAGAGCAGAGCCATCCAGGGCAGCACACACAGAACATAGCAGAGCCATCCAGGGCAGCAGCCAGCATGCACAGAGCAGAGCCATCCAGGGCAGCAGCAAGCACAGAGCAGAGCCGTCCAGGGCAGCAGCACACAGAGCAGAGCAGTCATGTCTAGGACAGCAGCCAGCACACACAGAGCAGAGCCGTCCAGGGCAGTAGCAAGCAAGTACAGGGAAGTCTAGGGCAGCAGCAAGTACAGGGCAGTGGCCAGTAAGCACAGCCTAGGGCAGCACAGCACTCCAGTGTTCAGAACATTTCTGTACAAAATAAAATGTAAAATTAATATTCAATTTTTTTAACCATAAAAATGTTTTAATTATATTAATGACAAAATGTACTTTAGTGTTTTAGACAAAATTCCTTAACACTTGAGGACCAAATTTATAAACTACTTAGAGTACACATCTTGTAGGTAACTTTATGTACATTACTGAATTAAAGTCAAGCATTAACAAGACCAATAATTTTTTTACTGGGGTTATAAATTTGAGGTATTAAACGATTGGTCGAGAAGTTATAAGTTACTGCCAATGTCCAGTTTTGGGGCTTTTAACTTTGATCAATTGTTATGACATTCCTGTCATCAATCAAGGATCATAGGTACAGTCGGGGTCAAAGGTGTTGAACACTTAGCAATATCTGTCATCTACTTCCGAGTTATATGATTGGGACATACTAATAACACTAATCATATTATGCCTGAACCACAAAATAGGATTAAACTCTACTTAATACCCAAGATCTTCAGGTACTTACATGCCAAATACTGTCAAGTGTTCAACACTTTTGACCAAGACTGTACATCAATTGTAGCCCCACAATCCCCTTTCCATATTCTAAACCCTTCACACATTTTCTCTTAGATATAAATTTAAGTATAATTTCTCCATTACTCTTTATTTTGTCTTGAAATTTATAGCACCAATAAATCTAGTATGGTCATTGAATAGCCCAGAGCAATTTGACTGTCTTTGGTTTTAAGGCTAAACTGGCAGAGAAATTCCAATCCGAGTGTTGGAAAAGTTCATTTTGACAGGCCAATAAATTAACTTTACTCCCCTGTAAGTGATCATTCCGAGGCCATTTTATATGTAATATCTTGTTTTTTGTATATTTTTACATCAACTGAACTTGTTATAATATTCTTTACCTGAGGTAGAGAGGAGGGGTGGAAGGCTGGGTCTGGGCTGTATCTTGGCACTTGCTTCCTTTAGTTGTGTTGTGAATCACTTGCCATCCTGGTACAGCAGTACAAGATGAGTGGTACAGCAGAGTGCACACCTCTCCTTAATAAGGTCCAGAACCTACTGGAAGTAAAGTCCCAAGTTATTACCTATAAAAGGTTTCAAGCAAGATATTTTCACAAAACTAATTTATCCTAATATACAGTATTGTATAACATGACCCTAAACTGAAGGTTTTATCCTCTATGGAAGTACCACATTAATCCACTTAATCTAGTACAGTAATTGAACTATCAATAAATTAGTAATGCACCCTTAATGATAATTCACAACCAGATTCAAAGCTTCCCAATAATCTGCCGCCAGATTTAAAATGAACAGATTTTTTATAATTTAGGTCAATTTTATCATGCAGGTAAAACGGTTATGTCACTATTATATATAGCCTCACCAGCAAAGCCAGACAATAAACAAAGCAAAATATCAGTTGAATAGAATACAGTACAGTTGTACTGTATTTAAATAAAGCAATTTACTCTGATGGTAGAGAACTTATTCACAAGTACCTCAGCTTTAGTAATAGACTTACAGATTTCTTGAAGCTTGTTCCAATATACAGTACTTACTGTTAATAGTCTGTTCATGTTAAATAACCCAGCCACCATCTGGTCTGGTGTTGGAAAACCAGCCAAAGTGCCCAGGAAAGAAATTACTATGGGAGTGAAAATGAAAGCAGTAAGGGTCGAGGCAGGGGAGCTTCAGGTCAGTAGGAGCGAGTCAACCGTGATAAACCTCACCAAGCTCAGAAAAAATTAACTAGCAAGTGTTACTAAATTGATATTCCTTTATTATTGATATTAAAATCTCCTCATGACAGCCATTGTTTATTGGTTTGAGTTGTCTGCATCAGCTTAAGGTTTACTTGTTGTTAGAGACTAATGGAAAACCCGCATATTGCTAAGCAACACTGACTTTTTTCTAATGTTCAAGACCTATTTTGGAACATTTACTCATTATTTACTCATTCTCTAATAAAATATAATTTTCAAAGGGAGTTATTTATCATTTTGACTAATTTTGTTAAGAACTCATCTCCAACCTCAACAACCCATCTTGTTCATTATGAGTTATGATACTGTACCAAGCCGTTCTTATTTCTAATTTGGGATAATATCGGCAAATAAAATATCTAATGTACTTTTACGATGCTACAGTATTTAAAAATATTTCTCGTCGGCGACAGTCTCTACCAGATTATTTTTCTCTTCAGGTGAAATAAAAGCTACTTTGTCTGGCATGATAATATATTCATCACCGTATAATTAAGTGCTGTAGACAGACCTGCACAGAGGTTATTGCCATGTTATCCAATCAGAACCTTAAGACAATGATCAGTGGCAGAGTGACATTTCCAGAAGTGAACAGACTAACTGGTTTCCGTAATTACTGTATCTTGCCGGTATTAAAAATGTTACCTAGCAATTTCTTAACCCAAAACAGACATCAAAATTGCATCAGCTAATAATTTGTTTCCCAATAATGATTATCCCACAAAATATTGATGTGTAGCCGATATGAATTAGTGAATTCCTAGTATTGTAGAATACTTCATTGAAATTACACTTGGAACAAGAGACAAACGACAAGGCAGTCCATGGGTTACAATTACTGTACTTTATCGAGAGTTTAGTGAAGAAACCACAATGAGAGAAGCCATGTACTGTACCCAACCTGACGTTTTTTGGTGCAGTGCAGGGAGAGTTCACCAGAAGAAAACTATCATTTCTTGCATCCTCCATCTTCAAGTCATCATCCTGGAATGAATAATTATTACAACTTCTGTACAAATAAAAAAATAAACAGTATACCTACAGTACACTGCCTATATACAGTACAGTACATGCTACATCAATGCAGGTATCCCCCAATATTCAGTACATATGCCTGATAAACAATAGTTTCAAATGTCTACACTATACAAAAGTAAACAATAAATCCCATTTTGATGCCACTTTTATCTGAACATGAATGTAAAGATTTTCCCTCAGGAACTTAACCCCCAAAATACTGTAATAATAAAGTAATACTGTATATAAATTACTTTCACTTAATGAATGCATTTCCAGGAACAAAATTTTTGTATATTGAGGGACACCTGTGAACTAGTTTACTGCATAAATGAAGCATTACACAGCAGAACTTAAGCACCAAATATGAAAAGTGGAGAAAAACTCAAGTTACGCAACCTTATTGTTACCGTAGCTCTTGTGCAATACCACTGATTTTTCGACAATTAAGCTTGGATGCAGTGTACAGTATTATGTAGTCATCCCCCTGATTATACTGGTTAACTGTCCCCTACATTGTTTTATATAACTGTACAGTACTAGATTATTGATGAACATTATGCAAGCTATGTGTTAGTGAAATATGTTTATTATATTTAGAGCTGTTGGTAAGAGTAAAGCATAGTAGCATTCAACATTTTTTCCAATTTCTTGAAAGAAGGCCACAACTTTAAAATACAAGAGTAACGCAAACAAAACTAAGTTACAATTTAAAGAAACTAACATTTGCAATTATGAGTCGGACCAATCCAACGAATGTTTACAAACATCAACAGGCCATCAACCCAGAACATTAAATTGCAATTTTTTACAGCTACATGTACATAAAGTTCCTTGTAAAGTTTAATAAATATCAATTAAAAAACTTTAACTTCCACCATTATGACGGAGGTAATCCACCTTCACTAGGTATAAATTTTATATGGAATACAAGTGTAGTTACCTGTAATAACTGTACTGGGAACAATGTACTGGACAAATTAAGACAAGGGTAAAATTACTGTTTCGGCCAATATGCCCTAGTAGTTTAGAAATTAGTTTATCCTTTGTATATTTTGGCGAGATTTAATTGAATTTGACCTTTATTTCCATGGGGAAAAACCCGTTTTAGAGTTCCTCCTCATTAAGTCTTGTTGGATAGACACACAAGCAAAACGTCCCCCGATGATTGGAAAATGGCATTTGCAAGTCTTGTATTGAAACAATAACCTTATGAATAATTACAGTACTATATTGGCCAGCGAGTGATCGGCATATTGTGTAAAGGAAAGCCAATTGGTTTATGCCATTGTCCAGCTTATAGGCAAGCAAGGTGTGACTTAATACAAGTTTATATTTATGCCACAAGTCCAGAAAACTCCGGGCACCGAGTGTGAGCTCTTTCGTGGCTACAGTAATGTACTTGCCAACAGTGTAACAGCCATGACAAGCCAACAGTAACAACCAGTACTTGTGTCCGGATGCGATCGACCGACCCTAGACCAGTTGTAAAGATGGCAAACTCTACATTTCACTATAGAACTTTCTTACCCCAATAAATGAGCTGCTGTACTGACGACCACTGAGGCAGCAAACTGGCCTTTAACACAACAGTAACAGCCAACTGGATCCGTCATGTAAAAGAAAAATCTTGTAAAAAATACTTGTAACATACTTTTAATACTTAAGTTAAATCAATCCTGTAACATGTAAGACCAAAACATACACTATGATGAACGTTATTAAAGTATGCGGAACGTTACTAAAGAATGATGAACGTTATTAAAGTATTCACAAAGTCTTACGTACGGTGACCAAAACTAAACCATATTTCATTCATTTCAATAAAAGGATAAGCCAAATTAGTATTCTCGGAGTAACTAGTCTACGTGATTACGAGCGTGAACAGCCATTAACCTATGCTTGTTCGTAATAAATCAACTGCCTTGTGTATCTTCTGTATTTTTTTAAAGGTCCATTTAAATTATTTCCCTTTGAAACCACTTGGTCCAAAATCGACAAATAAACAACCTTAATATATTGACCTAAGCACACGTATAGATTTAACCACTTTAAATAAACTGCAAATAAAACTTACTATGGATTTAAAAAACATCACCGGTCAGGTGAGAAAGACGACCGGCAACACCTCCTCCCTCTGTGTCTCAATGACTACTGCGCGCCGGTGGTGAATCACCTCATTATATAGTCCGTCCTCCTGCCAAAGCTAACCCGAATGAAGGAATCTTAAAAGATAGAGGCAAACTTCATCGTACATACAAATTTTAGGGTAAATTAGTCTAAATCAACGTGTTAAATAGTTACAATAAGGAAAACTTTCGGAAAAATAAATAGAAATAAGAATATTGTACAGTGCGCAAAGTTCGTCAGCATCGGAAAGGCCATGTGTTGACGTATCAGGGCGGCCAACATTACTGATTTACTCAATTATATAAAAAAATAATTTAATATTACTAACCCATTTGCTTTTATCTAAGAAAAATATAATACTTTTCAAATAAATTAATTCTTTATCTCAAGAAACCTTACGTGCAAAAATATAGACGAAGTACTTCCCCGACTACAATAATGGTAATTACCTTACCTTACTGGGTGGTTACCGCTGATTAGTAATATATAGATACATAGATGCAGGTGCTCTAATCTCTCAGGGTAGCTGAGGTGCCGAAGTGCAGGCACCAGTCTAGTGGCCCTCCTTTGGACATTTTCAATCAGCTGACAGTCCCTAGCATATCTCGAGGACCAGACGGGGTGACAGCAGTGCATTCCAGGCGGGGAAGTACCTCACCTTTTCTTCGGCACTGTTTCACACCTAAGGCTGGGCATCAAAGGTTATATCCTTAATTGCCTTAAACTGTTTGCTCAGTTACCAACAGTGCGTAACAGAGAGTCAGCACATGCCCACAGTGCCAACAGTACGTAACAGATAACCAGTACATGCCAAGTTGCCAACAGTACGTAACAGAGTCAGTATATGGCAACAGCACGTAATAGAGATCCAGTACATATACAGTGCTTAACAGAGAGGTGACAGGCCTTCCAAGCGGCTAACAGGCCGGTCAGTGGCGAAGAGGATAAACAAAAATAATTCCTTCTATATAACAATGATAATAAAAAGTAAAAACGTTACCCCTATACGTTTCAGGTTTTCTCTTATTGTAGCATCAAAGAAAACGAATGTAAATAAACAGTTAAGAGAATGATATTAAATGCCAGACTTAATAAAATGACTTTGAATGGGATTAAAAGCGGGAATTAAATGACTATGAATGAGATTAAAGGCGGGAATTAAATGACTATGAATGAGATTAAAGGAGGGAATTAAATGACTATGAATGAGATTAAAGGCGTTATCGTAGTAACAATGAGATGAGTAATAATAACATAAACAATAACAATAATAATATAATTCATTTCCGCGGGAAACGACATAGAAGAAAAGTGACTGAGAATTGTTGATTACGATAATAATAATAATAATAATAATAATAATAATAATAATAATAACGATAATAATAATAATAATAATAATAATAATAATAATAATAACGATAATAATAATAATAATAATAATAATATAGAATAATTATTATGTAGGATAAAATTAAAGAAATTAGATTAGCATTTTGGCCAGTCACAGGGAGTGCCATATAGTTCCAGGGAGTGCCAGAGTGTACTAAGGAGTGCCAGAGTGTCCCAGGGAGTGCCAGAGTGTCCCAAGGAGTGCCAGAGTGTCCCAGGGAGTGCCAGTGTCCCAAGGAGTGCCAGAGTGTACTCCCAGGGAGTGCCAGAGTGTCCCAGGGAGTGCCAGTGTCCCAAGGAGTGCCAGAATGTGCTAAGGAGTGCCAGAAAGTCCCAGAGACTACCCCAGGCTGATATAACCTGCCAGAGACTACCCCAGGATGATATAACCTGCCAGAGACTATCCCAGGCTGATATAACCTGCCAGAGACTACCCCAGGATGATATAACCTGCCAGAGACTACCCCAGGCTGATATAACTTGCCAGAGATTACCCCAGGCTGATATAACTTGCCAGAGATTACCCCAGGGTGATACAACTTGCCAGAGACTACCCCAGGCTGATATAACCTTCCAGAGACTACCCGAGGCTGATATAACTTGCCAGAGATTACCCCAGGCTGATACAACTTGCCAGAGATTACCCCAGGCTGATATAACCTTCCAGAGACTACAGTAAAGGAGAGTGAGATCAAGTCCCTAAGGACAGCAGGTTTCTACCATATTCAGTTCATAAGGTAATGACCAACCCTTTCATCTGGCTACAAATCTTGTTAATCATAAAATTGTCCAATTTATAATTGCCATTACTCAAATCCATGGCGACAGATTCAGTATGTTAAATGAGACTAGAGTCTATAATGTTCCTACTTACAATTGAATTACAAGGTAGTATTGAGGAGGCATTATCCAAGTCAATGCACTGCTTATTATCTCTCATATGAATGAACAAGTCATTGGATTCCTAGCCTGTCCTAACACCAAATTTATGTTGTTTAAGTCTAGTAGAACTTATTACATTCCTTGCAAGGAACCTTATAAATGGAGCCACCTGCATTGCTGGGGAAGTTCTTAATTAACATTTGCTTTACAATGCATGAATTACTAAATGTTACATTTACGTTCCAGGTTTTCAGTTGCATAGGAATTTGAGAGATTTATTTGTTAAATAATACTAAGAGATTCTTATTGTTATGGGGAGGTTTAGGATCAGTTCTATAAAAAAGATTTCTTAGGTTATTTTAAGTTCAAACCAATATTATAGATATACAGTATTTATATTCCTCATCAATGAATTCCGGACTGCATATTGGTAGAGCACGCAAAAAATTGATGAGAATACTGACTGCTTGACTCTATAATGGTAGGCAGAATAACAATGAATATAAGAACACACATTAGTAGGTTTCCTATATATACTGAACTTAAAGGTGTGACCTACTCTGTGGATCAGACAATCTAAGAATGGTAATACAGTATACAGTCACTTTCTAATTACACAGTGAATTTCATCGGACTTGACCTCACTCTCCTTTACTGCATATATCACAGGGAAGTGATTTCTCCAGATTTTTTTTCCGGTTTACCACGTTTTTCCATCGTTTTAGGTGACCCACGTGAATCGCGTAGAACTGTCGATTTTTTGTGTTTGGGGGGGGGATGACCCTCTATGGTAAATGGGTCAGTTTACTGTGATGCACGAGGACGATGAGCCTGTACACTGGGTATAGTGGCCACACTCTACATGTTCATGCATTACATCATATATTCTTTTTCTCATTGGCCGAGTATAGCTTGTTTTGCATTCCATTCTTCGATTCATAAGTATTTTATTGACCAAAGATCAATGATGCCATACAATGCCACTATTAGAAGCATTATAATATGCCCCACCACCTCCACCCTACCCACTTGATGCCATATTTCATAGTTGTATAGGCAACACAGTAGGGCGTGTTTGTGTCCCCCAGGAGGTCAGGGCTGAAAAGCAAGTGTGTGTCCCCCAGGAAGTCAGGGCTGTAGGGCATGTGTGTCCCCCAGGAGGTCAGGGCTGTGGGGAATGTGTGTGTCCCCCAGGAGGTCAGGGCTGTAGGGCATGTGTGTCCCCCAGGAGGTCAGGGCTGTAGAGCATGTGTGTCCCCCAGGAGGTCAGGGCTGTAGGGCATGTGTGTGTTCCCCAGGGGTCAGGGCTGTAGGGCATGTGTGTCCCCAGGAGGTCAGGGCTGTAGGGCATGTGTGTCCCCAGGAGGTCAGGGCTGTAGGGCATGTGTGTGTCCCCCAGGAGGTCAGTAGAGCATGTGTGTCCCCAGGAGGGGGTTGTAGAGCATGTGTGTGTCCCCCAGGAGGTCAGGCTGTAGGCATGTGTGTGTCCCCCAGGAGGTCAGGGCTGTAGGGCATGTGTGTGTGTTCCCCAGGAGGTCAGGGTTGTAGGGCATGTGTGTGTCCCCCATGAGGTCAGGGCTGTAGGGGATGTGTGTGTGTTCCCCAGGAGGTCAGGGTTGTAGGGCATGTGTGTGTCCCCCATGAGGTCAGGGCTGTAGGGGATGTGTGTGTGTTCCCCAGGAGGTCAGGGTTGTAGGGCATGTGTGTGTCCCCCATGAGGTCAGGGCTGTAGGGGATGTGTGTGTGTTCCCCAGGAGGTCAGGGTTGTAGGGCATGTGTGTGTCCCCCATGAGGTCAGGGCTGTAGGGGATGTGTGTGTGTTCCCCAGGAGGTCAGGGTTGTAGGGCATGTGTGTGTCCCCCAGAGGTCAGGGCTGTAGGGCATGTGTCCCCAGGAGGTCAGGGCTGTAGGGCATGTGTGTCCCCCAGGAGGTCAGGGCTGTAGGGCATGTGTGTGTTCCTCAGGAGGTCAGGGCTGTAGGGCATGTGTGTGTCCCCCAGGGGGTCCAGGCTGTAGGGCAAGTGTCCCCCCCCCCCCAGGAAGTCAGGACTGTAGGGCATGTATGTCCCCCAGGAAGTCAGGGGGACACACAGGAAGTCCCTGGGGGCGACGCCCCTAGAGACCCTCCCATGAGCGGCGACACCCCCAGGGACCCTCCTAGGGGCGGCGGCGCCCCAGAGACCCTCCACGGGGCGGCGACGTTCCCTGGGACCCCTGTAATATAGTACATAAATCTGTTGACCTATGCACTTTGTGGGGATCAAGTTAGGTCTAACAGTTTTCTGTACTGATAGTTTCTTGAAGCTGACCTTTAGTGGGATAACTATCTGCTAACTCTAGATATGTACATTTAACTGAATGGTGTCTTATATGTATGGGGCTTACAAATCTCTTTAAAATCAACCCTTTTCTTCTGTAGTATAATTTAGGCAATTGTAAATGTTATAGTCTCATGGTGAGGGGAATGTCTGAATGCTGAAACCAGTATACTGGCTCTCCTCTGGACATTAAGAATCAAATGGTAGTCTGACTTATTATAGACCATGCAGAATTGCAAAATACCCCAAGTGAGGTTCGACAACATTTTTTAAAACCCTACTAGTTTATCTAGTTTATTGGAATGATTCACTTTCTCACATTGATCTTAAGACTTCATTTCTTCGTCAGTATAATTAATGTACACAGATCTTTCTCGCATCTAGTTCCAGTTAGGGAAATGTCTGTCACATTGGAGTAGAGTATGTATCACACTTCCTTACTATTAGTATAATTTTACCAAGATGCATCCTCTTGTATTTTGCAATGTATCTGCATTCTTTCTTTTGATTACGCTTGAAGCTGATAAGAGGTCATGTAACACTTCCCCGTCTGGTCTCCGAGGTATGCTAGGGACTGTCAGTTGATTGAAAATGTCGAAAGGAGGCCACCAGACTGGTGTCTGCAGTACAGCAACTTAGTTACCCAGAGAGATTAGAACACCTGCAACTGCCTAGCTTATTCTATAGACAGGCAAAGGAGACTTAATAGAAGTCTATAAACACCACAGAGGATATTATTCATCGAGTGTCCATATCTAGAGCTGGCGGATGCCCACCCCACTATAGGTCACAACATAAGGTTGAAGAAGCCACAAGATAAAAAAAAAAACGCCAGGGCAAAATTTGTTAGCGTGAGGGTTGTGAACTCCAGGAATAAACTGCCAGAGCATTGTGACAGCACTGAGCTCATTAAAAATCAGACTTGACCAACAGTAGTGCAGGTACAGATACATCCTGGGACCAGAACATGTCCCGTTGTATACTTGCCAAAAGTGCATAACAAAGACATAACTGACCACCCAAATGGCTAATGAGCTGATCAGTGGCAAAGAGGATAAAGTACAGTAAAGAGATGAGCTGGTAATATCCATGGTTGAAGTCATGGTTGCACTTGCCTTCACAACTTTGCCCTTACATATCACCCACCAGACTGTTATTTTTATTACCTAATTTCTCCCTTCAGCCTCAAGATCAATGAGAGTCTTGTGCTCTATCCTCTCCACTGCTGTGTGATCATGAAAGTGTAGGAGTCAAATTATCAACACTTATGTACTATGATGGTATCCATGATGAGAAGTGGATTTGATTGGTGGGAGAGAACCATGGGAAAGAGTTAAGTTTCTTTATTTTTCTAACATTTTGGGTTCTGTGTAGCTCAAAACTTTAAAGAAAAAAGAAACTTAGCTCTTTCCTGTGATTCCCTCCCACCCATTGGACCTATATAGGGTCAAGAGATTTATTACTGCAGTGTAGGGGGTCAACAGACATACTGTATGTATGTATACATACAGTATGCTGTACCACTTAACTGACATAATGGATGATGGCAAAACATTTGAAATAACACAAAAATTCAAGATCTTTCTTCAAGCTGTAAACATTTATAAGAGTTTATTTATTTATCATGTATATAGGGATTACTTGAGATGTACTGTACTGTGGGGGTGTTAACAAAATGACCTACTGTAGTGTGGGGGTCAACATCATAGTCCAATATATTATGAAAGAGTTCTATCTGGAATGCCTAGTTAAGTACTGAGGGGTTACTGAGGTCACTGAGGCGAGGAGAGAGGAGACTTGGGTAACCCAAATGTTAGTGGAAGAGCAGGATACCAAGTCAGGAAGTGGACAAACCGGCTCTCAGGAAATGACCCATTACCTTCATAGTAGTGTGTGTGCGTGTGGATGTTTCATGTGTGTGTTTGGTACTTGTGTGTGTGTGTGTGTGTGTGTGTACAGTACAGTACTTATACAAGTGTTTGTCTACATGACTTAGCTAATGGTAATCTCTGAATGGTTAGGTATGTATCTGAAGTTCTCATTTACATACTCCTGTGAAGTTAATACAGGATATGAAACTGGTTGAATGAGTCTTATTCTCTTAAAAAGAATCAGTCACACTGATATTAATCTATTTATTCTATGTTGATTTTGTAATAAACCTTAATATTTATCAACTTGAGCCTTAACCCCTTGTGCACGGTGTCACCTTAGAACTGAATAAAATCATTTGGCATTAGGTAAATAAAATATTAAATGTGGTATCCCCAGAGTGAAGAGGTTAAGCATTGACATGTGACCCCTATGGTTCACCTTGTTCTCTGGTTATATACTGTACTTCCAAGCAGACTCAGTTCTGTAAATGTCAATCAGTACCCGAGTGCTGATACAATGAATCACACATCTTCCCGTGAGTGCTACTGAGTAAGGTGTTGGTGGTAGTACAGTTCTTCTGCCACTGTAGTGTAGTCTCTATAGTCTGTTCACTTATAACTTTCAAATGATGCTAATGATGCTTATTAAAATTTGTAGACTATAGTAGTAATGGGTTCATAATACATTTTATTCCACAGACATCTAAGAGCACTGAGTGTATATTTACATGTGTGATTCCTTTGGTGTGATCTGTAAGTGTGTCGAGTGCGTAATAATGTAGAATTTGCCCGAGTGTTTGCAGTACAATCTCGTGTAATAATTACATGGTTACTGTGTGTTTAGTACTACTGACTGTGCAACAAAATGACTGGAACACCACATTTCTGTCAGAGTTTGTTTTCATCTTACTTGTTTATCATATTCCTGCACTTAAAGTCTTTTAATATATTAATTTTAATCCTATTAACACTGACTGTTTCATTCCAATTTAATACATAGTCTGACAATAAAGTTCGTGAACTCATGCTACAGGCGCTGGAACATATCTTACTGAAGATTGGCGCTGTGGTCTCCTTCAAAGTATTCCTCTTGCGATGCTTACACACGAACACCAGCGCTTCTTCCACCTCTGGAAACATTTCTGGAACTCACTTTCTGGAATAGCTTTTATAGCTGCCGTCGTGCTACTCTGAATGTCATTCATGTCTTGGAAATGCGTCCCCTTGATGTCTCTTCAGTGAAGGATATAGAAAAAGTCACATGGGGCCAGGTCAGGTGAAGAAGGAGGGCGTTCAAGTAAGGTAATTTGTTTTTTGGCCAAAAACTCCCGCCCAATCAATGCAGTGTGTGCTGGGGTATTGTCATGATGCAAGATCCACTTGTTTCCAGCGAAAAGTTCCGGGCATTTTCGTCTAACACTTTCTCCGAGTCTTTTAAGCACATTGTTTCACACCCTGACCTGGGGGAACAAATTCTTTGTGAATTACACCCTTAGAATTGAAAAAAAAAGTGATGAGCATCGTCTTCACATTTGACTTTGACATGTGACACTTTTTGGGGCACATCGAGTTTGCAGTTTACCACCGAGCGCTCTGGCATTTCATTTCAGGGTCGTATTGGTAGACTCAGCACCAGTAACGAATCGGTGAAGCAGGTCATCTCCAGCTTCTTCTCTTTCCAAAAGGTCTGAGCAAATTTCAACTCTTCCTTGTTTTAGTTCTTCGCCGAGATTTTTTGGCACCATTTTTGCAAAAACTTTTTTCATCTTCAAATCTTCAGTCAAAACCTTTCTGTTTCCCTGTCAACCTGCACCTCATCTGCAATGCTTCTCTGTCATTGTCTTCGTCTGTCAAGTCTTCTCTTCCCTCAGAAAACTACTTAATCCACTTGTAAACTGATGTTTTCTTGTGTGCATTATGCCCATAAACTTGGGTTAACATGTCCCAAATTTCAGGCCCAGTTTTCCCCAGTTTCCAAAATAATATGTTATAATCGCGACAAAACCCGGAAACACTCTAATACAATAGCTGCCAATGCACGTTATTCACATTCATTACAGTGCTGCCGCCTGTTGAGCCACGCGATGAGTTCGCAACTTAATTGTCAGACCTCGTATTCTTGTTAGGTAAACATTCATCAATCTTTGCAACAAAAAAGTAATACATGCTACAGGTACTACTGTAATATAAAACTCCTTTTTAACATTACTACAACAATAAAAATATGAAGAAACATGAAGGTAATCTTTTATGTTATAAGCCATACCTCACTTTTTTAATGCCAGGTGATAACTTCAGTCTTATCACATAAAAGCAATTATTTATCCCGAAGGGTTAATTAAATGAAATATGATTTTAAGTGAAGTGGAATCATTTATCACAAATCACGCAGATACAGGCAAGTGCTAATTTACTTCAATAAAATCCTATTACTCTAAGACTCCACTCGGTGATTATTTTTTTTTTTAGAAATCTAGATATCATATACTGTATATCTTATGGACTACCTTTTAATGTATATCTTACCTGCTATCATACAATGATATCTTACACACTTAAGAAAGGCTAACCTCTGGTCCATCAAGTACAGCATCACACATATGAGAAGAAATATGTCTTCAAATTTTCCATACCAATAATATGAACATTTCTCAACACCATTACGCTAAATTATATGAGAGCAACAGTTGTACAGGCAACAGTAACTGAATAGTTATTAGCCATTTAAGATAGCAACTGTGCAATGTAGTGATAAGTGGTGGTTGGCTAACTGCTACAAAACTAGATACTGACTTACTGCAGAACAATGCAGCAAAAATGGATGAAGAGCAAGTGTCCTGACACTAATGAATGACTAGTTGTTAGGGCATGCTGTAGCATCTAGCAGTTAGGACAAACTGTTAATAACTGTTAAAAATTTACTAAGAGCACAGCAATGCGAAAGACATGTTTATATATCTAAAAAGTCATTAACTATATTTGTCCTGGCTATCATGTTTGTCTTCATGTTCTTTTTTACTGAAAATCTCTCATTTGCATCTAAAAGTTGAAACAAATACTTGCAATATATAAAAAAAATCAAGACTTTTTATGTTCTAACAATAAGTGAACACAAACTTGATCATTAATTTCGTATCATGTATTACTAATTGCCAATACTTTTTAGCACCACCAGGCACATCTAGGGTAAAAGTTGTCCTGAATATTTAAAGAGTTAACATCGATATATCACTTTCATCTAAACTGTTACCATCATTGTACTAAGTATTAAAGCAGTATTTAAGGCATAGTGCTATTAACAAATACATTTTATAATAAAACCTCATGTGACCCAGTTTTAAATAAATTAAGACCATTTAGAATACTAGAATATACTGTACTGTATTTATGTTACGGATTTGTAGATTCTAACTCACAGCAAGAATCTCTCTCCCCTTAAATTTGCTTAGTGTCTGCATATACAGACCATTCCATATATAACAATGTTTGATAATACCTTCATTACTGGTTAAACTAACCTAATACCTTTTCTTTTAGTTTACTGGGTACATCATCTGTAGCTGGCACATTACTGATTATAAGTGATCCTTCAGCTAATCTCCTTGTCTATGCTGTTTGCTGGAACTGTTCCCTCTTTTTCTTGAATTCCTCTTGCCTCTTCTTCTTTTCTTCCTCTTCCTTCTTTTTGTCTTCAAAAGCACGGTAGGCAGCATCGCCAACCTCCAGGATCCGTGCCTTAGCCTCAAAGAACCTCTTAGCGCCACCAACACCTACATCATCAACATCAACCTCCTCTTGTGCTGCCAACTTCACCACCAGCTGTAGGCAAATCATCAATATTTTCACATGTGGGCCAAGCTTATTCACACATTGTATTTAACATAAGTTTTACAAAATTGTTCACCACTGCAAAACTATTACTACCTGTACATGTATACAGTGTTAATGATTTCAATTTTCACACCACTTATATTTTTCTAGATACCCTGTATTATTACAGTATGCGCATTCATATTGAATAGCTATATTAATTATGATTAACTAATGATGGTACAGTGGTGGCATGCTTGCCTATCATTTAATTCACACTTGGGTTGGATGTAAGAAAAGTGTTGACCAATGTGACCCCACTGAATATCCCATGTTTTCTCCGGGTAATCTGATTTCCACCAGTACTATCACTGGGCCCATGGGGGATAGTCCTAACTGGACCTCTATAAAGACCAGTATTGTATTGTACTGAAGTCATAACTGATAGAGCTATCGAGTATTATGATAACCATTACAGTATAATGGTCTCCCTAGAGACCCAATAAGGACAATCTCTAATGAGTCGAGTGTTAACCAGAGTACCACTAGAAAGCCTGCAATGTTCAATGAAATTAATATGGACAATACCCTTCTCACATTTACCCTAAGTGTGAATCAGACCTGGATCAAAGTGGTGAGAAGCAAGGGTGTAAATGCTGTACAAATTGGATGATGGCAAAACATCAGACATACAGGTAACACAAAAATTCAAGATATTCCTTCAAACTGTAAACATTTATCGGAATTTCTTTATTTATCATGTAGCTACAGAATTTAGGGATTACTTGAGATGTTATAGATCAAATGAGAGGTTTGTAGTGTATGTTATCTTGGGACAGCCCTTCACTAAATATACCATACCATGCAATGAATAAGGATATGAAGCTGCAGGACACTAGAGGGAGTGAACATAATTTTATGGTACCTAGTGTTCCGCAGTCAAGCGATGATCTCTTTCTTCTTTACTGCTATAACAGACTGGAACAAGTTACCAGACCACATCAAAACTAGTTATGGTATTAAGCAATTCAAAGCTAAAACAAAGATATACATAATAGATGAAGCTACAGCAAGAGAAGAGTGAGTTTCTACGTTATTAAACCACAGAATGTAGACTGCAGTACTGATCCACCAGCCTCAGATAATTCACAAGCAATGTAATGCTTGTTGAATTACTGATTTGAGACCAAGCATAAGCCTAAGCAAAGGACCCATCTGGAAATAAGCTCTTGATAGCTTTGTTGACTATCCTTGGTCAAGTTGCCTTACTGTTTACCTGCACTGTCTCAGCACAGACAAAACTGTATACTCCCATGGCCTACAGGCATCGTATTACTTTTACTTCTTTACTTTTATCCTTTTCACCAATGACCGGCTCGTTAGCCGCTTGGGTGATCGGTCACGTCTCTGTTACGCACCGTTGGCAAGTACTGGGCATGCAACAGGCTCCTGAATGTATCTGAACCTGCTCCAGTTTTGGTCAAGTCTGGTCTTGAAAGAGCTCACACTCGGTGCTGTCACAACATTTTCTGGCAGAATGTTCCTAGATTTCACAACTCACACTCCAAAAATGTTACCCTTCACAGTCACGTCTCTGTTACGCACTATTAGCAAGTACTGGGCATGCACCTATATTGCCTATATTCATGCTGTACTACATAACTGCATAGTTTATAAACATGCTTATCCAATTGTAAACCTGTATGACAAATTTACTGAATATTATTATTTTTATGACCCTGTTGACAAATATAATCATACTAGCACAGAAAGTTGTTGGAGTACTCTTAAGTGCAAAAACAAGGGAAAGTCCAGGGGATAATAATCTATAATTTTAATAAAAAGAATGAACGTGTAAAATGGTTAAGTGAACTTAACTAGAAACCTAGACGACTGCAACAGGGGAATACCGGTAATTTTTCAAAGTGAGTTTGAGTTTTTCTATTTGATGAAATAATGAGTAAACAGTGCATTACAGAGAAATGACCAACTGCCTTAGCAGCTAACAAGCCAATCAGTGGTGAAGAAGATTAAGTATGGTAAGTATGAATGTTAATACTGTACTGCACTGTATTCTTTCAGTGAGGATGACTTTTAACAAAGTATTAATAAATAATAAATTCAAATACTGTACAGAATACTGTACATATATATGTAAGTGATATCCCCATTAGCCGGAACAATTGGTGCCGAGCACTTCCGGGAATGAGAGATTTCCGGGTAACGAGACGACTCCCTCAAAGCCGGAAAAAAATCCCTCATCCCCGGAATTTTCCGGGTAACGGAAAAATTTTCTCAGAATTTTCCGGAAAATATGCTTCTCGGAAAATCACTTTGGGAACTATTTTCCGTGAAAATTTCAATCAGGCTATCTGAGAGTTCCAGGTTTGAGAGGATTCCGGTTAATGGAGATATTATTGTATATATATATATATATATATATATATATATATATATATATATATATATATATATATATATATATATATATATATATATATATATATATATATATATATATATATATATATATATATATATATATATATATATATATATATATATATATATATATATATATATATATATATATATATATATATATATATACAGTGGGGTATGCTATAACGAACGGATCCTACTACGAATATTCCTATAACGAACGGTTTTACCTATAAAATTGAGATTGCTATAACGAACGAAACTCCTACAACGAACATTATTTAGAAACTAAAATTCTTTTTTTTTCTTTTTTTTTTACTAATTTATTGTTTTTTTATTACAAGTATTAATGATGTTCTTTATTTCAGGGGTTTAGATGCTTATTTATGCACTTTTTTACAATTTTTACAATTTTATATTATATTTTTCAGTGTTAAGTGGTTGTATTTGGGGGCCTGGAACGAATTAATCCTATAACGAACGAATGCTATAACGAACAAGGTTCTAGAACCAATTAGATTCGTTATAGCATACCCCACTGTATATATATATATATATATATGTATACAGTGAACCCTCACTTTACGCGGTCAATTGAACCCACGGCGGCCCGCGTAAAGTGAGAAATGCGTAAAGTGAACAACATAACATATGGGATAAATTGAAATAGAGACTGGGTCGACCCCCAAACTCCACTTTTTCAGACACAATACCTACGTTGTAGTAAAAATAACTTCTTAATTTTATGATGGTATGCACACACAATTAATAATTAAGAGAAATATCAATAATATTCGGTTTTTTAACACTTACATTAGTAGAAAAGATGGCTGGGCACACGGGGATGGGGGGTTGGTTCCGAGGCAGAGGGCAGATTATTGGCCCTCACCTGTATCACTTGTATCAATTGTATCACTATCCACCACAGAGGCTTGCAGGGCCTCTTTGCCAAACCCCTCAAAATCCATATAAGTCCATATCCTCACTATCATTATCACTATCACTGACTTGGGTCGGCTGTGGTGGGTGGCGGGTGAAGAACTCGGTAATGTTTTGATGACTGGGCGACCTTGTGCACACCCTGCTCGCGCCGCTCTCCGCGTAAAAGGGTACACACACCGCGGAAAGTGAGCATTCCGGTTTTGGCAGGGTACCGCGTAAACGTGGAAATGCGTAAAGTGAAACCGCGTAAAGCGGGGGTTTACTGTGTGTGTGTGTATGTATATGTATATATATATATATATATATATATATATATATATATATATATATATATATATATATATATATATATATATATATATATATATATATATATATATATATATATATATATATATATATATATATATATATAGTACCATAAGTGAATATTTAGTGTAGGGATTTGTTGTAGAATGACAATACAGGTTATTACAACAAACACATCTGTTACAATAATGAATGGAGTGTCTTGCCCACTGTTTTCCTGTACAATATCTTAGTGGGGTAAAGGCTTGTGATCAATGGTCACCTGTTTCACCCTTGTCTTCTTTGCCCCAGTCTGATAGGTTGAGTGTGAGAATCCCAATGTAAATATCAAGACAATGTACCTTAATTTTGCCCCCTTCTCTAAAGTGTACAGGTATTGCCAATCCAAGTGCAGGATAAAAGGGTAGAGATGCAAGGACCTTAGCTTTAAACCCCCCAAAAGTTATCAAGCTACTTTTGCTGCCACAGGCATCACTGATATATGAACTAACCAGTAACAAAACAATGAACAGCATATATAATCTTGTAAACTTACATCTAGGTTTATTTTGCCCGTCTTGGCAGTTAGATCCTTGACCAGCTTCATGAACTCCTCCAATGTGATTTTACCATCCTTTGCAGCCTTATCATAAGTCTCCTTTGCCTCTAGATGAGTCTGTGTTAGCTCCAGTGCTTCTAGAAGCTTCTTAAAGCTGTCTAGAGAAATGGCACCCTTCTTAGTGTTGGGTTCAGCATAGCGGCAGAAGAGACAATAGAGCTTGTTGAGTTCATCCTCTGAATACTCTGGATGCTGAGGGAACAAAATCAACATTAATCACCAACATCAAAATAATTTGGGGCTGAGGGAACAATATCAACTTTATCTCTAACATCGAAGAACTCTGTGGGCTGAAGAAACATCTCTTAATATCTCAGTACAGTACTCTGGGAGGCACAAATGACAGCTAAAGATTGATTTACTTTATTTTACCTAATGGCCACCCACTAGAGGTGGCTATGCCGAGGGAATGAGACAAATGGCCTGTGTAGGAAACCTCCATTGTTTTTGATAATTTTGCCAAGGGCTAATTTGAAAACGTTACACTTTCACTTGCAGTTTATGGAATCATTATCATAACTGTTTGAAACAACTTTTAAAATAATACGGAAATGGGAAATTACAGGTGGCTTCCGTAAGTAAAGCAAATTGATAAAAACCACAACTGAACTGAATCTGGCATTTTGTGATTATTTGTGGCCAGCGCAGTACAGTAAAGCAGTGAAAAAAGTCATACAATACATCCAAATGGATTTTTGGCCATAATAAACAGTAAAGCAATGTTATTACTCTTTACCTGTAACATCTGTTCACTTCGGGTGCCGGAGGGGAACATCATTACCATTAACCTCAAACTTCTCAAGTCACTTACTTTTCTTTCTTGAAACCACTAGCTACTTATAGTTTCCTTTATAAGTACAACGAGAGGGATAAACACACGAAGCTAATCACGAGCAGTTTGTAACAAGTGTTGAATCCGAGAAGCAACACTGACTGGCCGGATGGTGTTGAGGACACTGTGGTGGATGGGGTCAAAACATTGGTCTTTAAAGTTCATATTTGTTATGCATGTATAGTCCATAAACAGTACAAGTATACAAACAGTAGTGAATAGCGTGAAGAGGATAAAAAATATAATAATAAGTCAATTAAACCATGGGTAGCATAAGAGAGTACAGCAGTTGAAATACTGGAACAATGAGTTCGCGGAGGTCGCATTAATCCCGGCTTGGAATACAATCAAATCCGCCCTACTTTATATAACTGGCCTTACCAGCCATACCCAGTTGTACTATGAAAAATATTTTGTTTTTTGTTTTTACAATTTCTCCCGCGAGGGGCTAGTTTATTGGGCATACCCTTGCATCCTGTGCAAGGTGAAGCGCAAAAGCGTTTACGTCCGATATCCTGTCAGGATCCAGTTATTACGCTGACCCAGTTCAAGGTCACGTCTGCGATTCACATACGGAGGGTACACGTACTCTGCTACTGGTAATATTAACGTAAGGAACACCTATTTCCTGTTATGTTGCGTTTAATTTTCTATTGAGCAAGGAATGAGAATTTTTACGCCCGCCTCACAAGGGGTCACAGCTCAAGGTTGAAGAAGCCACAAGTCCAGAAAATTGTGAGGGCAAACTTTTTTGGAGTGGTAATTGTAAACTCTTGGAACAATCTCCCATCGAGAGCTCTTTCAAAACCAGACTTGACCAACAATGGCTCAGTTACAGATATATTCTGGACCTAGTACAAGCCCAGTATTTGCCAACAGTACGTAAAAGAGACGTGGCCGACTGCCCAAGCGGCTGATGAGACGATTAGTGTGGTGAAGAGGATAAAAGTAAAATTAAACTGAAGGACGGCGTGTGAGGTGTAAAGAGCAAGACGCAAGTAGGGACTGGAAATGTGTTGCCACTTAACCATTCGTGTTTACCTTTCTTGCTCAAGTTTACAAGGTGTGAGTTAATTTGAAAAAGCGAAGAGAAACCTGTCAAGAACTGTTGGCCTAAACAAAGCCACAAGAGTGTGCAGTACTGCAGTCGTCGCTTTGTGGATAGAGAACAACATGGAACTATTTGTAATCCCCATCCAATTACCAGTAGCACATAATATCAACACATGAATGGACTCAAGTGCACAGGTTATAGTGAACTATTTTTTGTCGATCTAATTCTTGGATAAAATTATATGAGTTATGATAAAGTATTAATGAAATAACAACAAATATAAGTGTGTGTGTGTGTGTGTGTAAAATATACTGTACAGTATACCCTTCATAAAGAGCGGTCTTAAAATTTATATTCTATAGACATCTAGCAATACCGGCCTGTCTAATATTATACATTTAAAGCTCCTGCCCTTTATGGTAAGTCTCGCGCATTTCCAGTGACATTATTCATTGTTGGATGTTGGCCTCGGTCACGAGTTACCGCAGTCTAGGGAAATAATTAAAAAAATAAGGAAGCTTAATAGATAGGGGCCTTACTATAGGATTTTTTTTTGGGGGGGGGGGATTAGGGCCTGAGTCAGGGACCTTGTCAGTTTAGGCAAGTTAGTTAGGAACCCTTGCCCGAGTAGGGGGTTTAATCGAGATAGGTTTTTACTCATTGAGTGGCAGGGATATCTGAGCTGAATAAAATCGTCTGGCGTTAGTCAGAATACAATACCTAAGTGTGACACTACTCCTTAACTGGTTAATTAGGGACCTTGTCAGATTTGGTGTTTCAGTTAGGGATACTTGCTAGAACGGGAGCCTTTAGTAGGGACATTGTACGTTAGTTTGGAAATTTTGCCAGAACGTAAGCCCGAGAGAGAACTTGTCAAAGGTGAGGCCTTAGGAAACCATGCCGGAGTAGAGACCCTCTTCAGTACGATGGCAAACCTTGTGTATGATAACAATAAATCCCTACCATTACAGTACTTCCTGTCGTCACCAGGTCTTAGTTGTATGATAGCAATAAAATCAATATTGTTTTACTAGAGTGTTGTTTAAAATATCCTAATTTACAATATCTTTACTGTTCACCGTAATTATGATTGGGAGGAAGTGGCGTCTCCCACCAAATTCATCGAAAATGCACGCCGTATAGTGAATGATTTCCTCCCTCCACCAACCATCCACACTCACTGTCTCCGTTGTCAAAAGATAACAAAGTGCCTCCATCATTCATCACCAGCAAATTGACTGTCAGCTAACTTGAAGCTGGAGCCACCATGGTGTTAGGGAGGCGTGTTGCCATGGATACGCCTGCCTAGCTCTGTCTTGAGTCTAGACACTAGATTCGAGTCACTAGTGACCACAGTCACATTTCTCTGCATGTGATGTGCATAAATTGAGAATATTAACGAGTATGTGCGGATTTTTAACCTTTTGTCTTTTTCATTTTACACACTTTTTCAATAATCTTCCAATTATTTATCCTTTTCTTTGAGATTTCTATGCCCAAGATCCATTGCACTAAAAAGTGAGAAAAGGTAATGCTAAAATGTGAATTTCAATATGAACTGATACAAGCGCCAGGCAACAACTGTCTATTCACACGCTGTAGTGAGGAAGGACCGAGGTCACCGTACTTTAGGATGAGTCAGTGAACACGCAACCTAGCAGGAGCACATGTTTCTCATCATGGGCATGTTGTCCAGGTTCAATATCAGCGACAAAATGATGGTGGCAGGAGAGGGCGGTCTGGGCAGGTCAGGACGGTCTGGGCAGGTCAGGACGGTCTGGGCAGAATAGAAGGACGGTCTGGGCAGGTCAGGACTTACTAAGTAGGGTAAGATCTATCAGATCAAAAGGACCCAAATAGAATCTAAATGTACCTCCGTTTGTTAACCTAAGATATTTTTAAGTACCGATTCGGGTCCCTTTAGATCCAGTTGAGCTCAAATTGGTGACTAACTTTAAAGTAACTATTCACTCCACATCTGTTCCAAGTTAACCATGAATATACTGGAGGCGGCCTTTTTACTATCCGTCACACCCGTTTAATGCGATTTAATTTCGATAATAAAGATCAGTGGTCTATGCCACTCCTCCAGTCCAGTCCAGGGATCCCCCCTCCCCTCCTCCCCCCAAAAGAAAAAAAAAAGCTCTACAGTTTTTCCTCGAGGACTACCGCAACTTGACGGTATTTTAGTTCTATATTATTTTCATTATTGTATTAGTTATTATATTATTATAACTGAAAGTTGTTAGTTAATACAGACAATTTTATTAGGAACATTTAAATAAGAATTAATTCCTCGGGTAAAATTTTCTTCTCCCTTGTGGAAATACCTGGGGATACCATCATCCCCGCTTCAGAGAACAACCACACACGTCAGTAATACTGTACATCCATGTCCGCTACACTCAACCAAACGTGTCCGTTAGCAAGACTTTGGCTATAATTATCAACCATAGTGTACAAAGAGCTGGATCTGGATTCAGAAAGATTCGTACGCTAAATTTTCCTCGCAACTGGAGGTGGGAGAACGCATCTACTGTAGTTGTAACACAAATGTAACCTCCAAAATGTCATCAGAATTACACTGAGACTACCTTATGTACAAATACGTTCTACTTTACCTTATTTTTATTCTCTTCGCCACTAATCGGCTCGTTAGCCGCTTGGGCGGTCAGTCAGGTCTCTATTACTCACTGTTGGCAAGTACTGGGCATGCACCGGCTCCTGAACGTAGCTGAGCCTGCTCCAGTGTTGGTGAAGTCTGGTCTTGAAAGAGCTCACACTCAGTGCCGTCACAACACTCTCTGGCAGATTGTTCCAAGAGTTCACAATCCCGCACTCCCAAAAAGTTTGGCCCGTTAGCAGTGACCCCTAGTAGGGTGGGCACCCGCCAGCTTCAGATACGAACACACGACTGAGGAATATCCTCTAAGGTGTTTATAGACTTCTGTTAAGTCACCCTTTGCCCGTCTATTATATAGGATAAGCATTTGCGGGCGTTCTAATCTCTCTGGGTACCTGAGGTGCCATAGTAAGGAACCACCAGTCTGGTGGTTCTCCTTTGGATGTTTTCATTTAAATACAGGTTACGTTTGGAGGATTCATAAAGTCAGAATAATAATCCTCCGTCATGATATATTAAGTCTGATTAGGAATTGTTAAGTTAGACCAAGGAAATGTTGGGTCAGGTTACTTCAAAACAAGTTACTTCACAATACGCTAAACCTGTAAGTTATGTTCAGAAAGGTAAGGTTAAGGTAAGGTACACTGAGTCTGGATAGGTGATGAGAGATGAGGATAAAATTAAGAAAAAAGCCAGGGTAGTCTGGATACATTGGGGGAGGTGGGGAGGAGGTAGAATACGTTAGGAGAAAGAGGAGAGAAAATACATGAGTTTGAATAGAGAGAGAGAGAGAGAGAGAGAGAGAGAGAGAGAGAGAGAGAGAGAGAGTTAATCACTGGCAGATTCCATGTCATGACCACGCATACAGACTAGGCTACAGCACGCCAGAAGAATAGCGAACATAGTCTAGGCTATACAAGAGAGGGCGGCCTTAACAACTTGGGAAAGGACCAGCTGGTGTTACAGATGACCCTGGGGTGGGAAGGGGGTAGAGAAAGTGAGGGAAAACAATCCATTAAACCCGCTGTTACACTCTCGTTCCCCCTTCCCCCTCCCTCACCACGTCACACTGGGTCGGGCTCAGTAACGCGTCACACCTGCTAAGCGCTATTTTCAGTGAGTCACGACGCTGTCACTGTTACCTCCGTCTCCGTTACTCCGCCACCCATGACCATCAATAACTCGTGTCTTATTCCCATGACAAGCACAAGTGCCTTATTCCTATGATCGTTAATTACTACAGTCCCATCCCCTATGACCATAACTACCACCAGACTCATCTCCCATGGCACTGAGACTATGGCCACCGGTTTGGACCATGAGTAGCTTCTCATTAATACCCATGACTCAACTCCCATTCATGACAAGCATGTGTCATACAGGCCCCATTGTCTTTTAGAAGTGACATGTAAACCCCAAGACAGAGTATATATCTGGGACGTGTCTAATAGAGCAACAATGTATTTATACTTTAGTTTACTATATTGTGGCGTAGAATAATTTATTATATTGAACATAAAAGAGGTAGCTCTCTATATTGGAAAATTTGAGGAATGACTGGTTAACTGTGGGGTGGAATGGCCAGACACTCAGCTTGGCACTAACTTGACTAGTCATCACATGATTAAGCATTAACGGAGCCAGGTATTAACTAGACCAGGCTCAAACTGCACCAGGTACTGACTAGGCCAGACACTACGTCGACTAGTCACCACTGGGCCAAACATTAACTGGGCCAGGCACTAACTGGGCCAGGCACTAACTGGACCAGGCGTTAACTAGACATTAATTGGGCCAGGCACTAAGTGGACTGGTCACCTCTGGTCTAGGCACTAAATGGACCAGTCAACAGCAGGTCTAGTATCACCATCACAGTGGTCAAGGGCAACGAGAATCCTGGTGTGGGGGGTGGCATCAGCCTCATGTATGATCCCCTCCCCTTCCTGCTCCACCTCCCACAGGGTACAGCAGCATCCTCTCACAGGATACAGCAGCCTTTTTACACAGGATACAGTAGTCATCTCATAGGGTACACTGTAGCATTCACTCATAAAGTACAGTAACGTCCTCTCACGGGGTATAGTTTAAGCTTTAAAAAATTGGGTCATATTCACGATGATTTATGTCAAGACCTCAGCTTCTTCACTTGTAAATATTTGTATGACTCATTCGTTGGAGCTGTTTAATTTACCCAGCTCACAGTAAACACTGACTGACTAATTTGCTAGCAGATATGTCATCTTATCAGTGAACACTAACAACTAATTTATTCTCTGGGGATGTTTACTTTACTAGGCATGCAGTAAACACGTTCTTGCTAATATATTCGACGACAGAGTTTACCTTGTTTACTGGTGGTGGTCATGTCAGGGGAAGGAGGTCAGCGAGCTGTTTACGATCCCTCCATTGTTCTTGATAGCCTTATCCAGGACAGTTTTAAACCTAGTGGTATCCTCGCTTCCACAGCTTCTCCTGGCAGACTGTTCCCTGGGTCTACAACTCATCTCTAATGGCAAGATAGCCGACATATTAAGAGTGTATCCACTTTTTTGCACTTAGTAACTATATCAATTCTCATGTACAGAACCAAATACGCAATGTGCTTGAATACCTCTCACGTAAAGGTGAATAACAAAGTGTGAGGCCAGACATACTGCCTCACACGCCTGTACTCACGCATTTGTGAATAAGTTACCCTTTATGTATAGAACTAAACAAATAATGTAAATGAAATACTGTGTAACATGCAGTGCCATAATATCCTGACAACGGGGGTTAATTATTATGACCCTTTGTAAACTTTACTCTGTAATCCTTTTGCGCTACCGCTCACAGGATGAGTGTGGGGTGCACAATAAAGTAGCCGCTGTAAGCGGCAAAATCAAAATCAATCTCTGCGTGAAGTGTTTTTATGTTCGTTCTGAATGACGACTTCTCAAGAATGTGAATTAGTAACTTCTTATATTTGTAGAGTTTGTCATTTGAAGATGTGATCAGGATTTACGTTTTCTATCATCTTCAGAATCTTCAACATCTCTTTTAGGTCCGCTCTATGGTGACTTCTCTACAGAGTTGTTAGTCCCAGCCTGCAGCCTGTTTGAATAATTGTGAACTCTGAAGTTGAGGAATAATTCTAGTCTCTGTGCATTTTCTCTCATGATCTTGGTTGGTTCACTTCACTGTTGCCCCGGCCTGTTGCTGCACTGCTATCTCGACGCCTGGCTCATTTTCCTTATCTACAGGAGCTAGGAAAATATTATCATTTTATTTTGCAAAGATACACAGTTACTACAGGTTGATTAATATAGTCTCTGGGATGTTTATGTTTATAGGTAGGCAGTAAACACTCGGGCTATTATCCTGCCAGCGAGCACTTGAGTGTGTGTGTAGGAGTTCCGTGATCAATAATACGCAGGAGTATCCATTTACACATGAATGAAAACTATAGTGGCTAGCTGCGTCCGGTGACCTTCATCCACACACACACACACACACACACAGGTTTCTATGTCTGTATTTTCAATCATCCATTTGTACAGCCACGAACAGATGTCCCTTTACACACCTGAGACTCCGAACTACTGGAATGAATCTCCCGAACCTTTTGTCTCCCTATTGAAGGCGGTGTAGTCTCATCTGCGTTCGATACAGTTTCAAATAGGAGTGACTGTAAGCTATAGTTGACATCTATATATCGTGACTCTCTCTCTCTCTCTCATACACTCAATTTATTTACGTGTTAAAGCAGTCCTTCCCTTCCTCGGAGAAAACCTAGTGTGTGTGTCTGTGTGTGTGTCTGTGTGTGTGTGTGTGTGTGTACCTTACTTATAAAAAGAATTCTGATGAAAGAAAGAAGAGCGGAGGTAAAAAAGTTTTAAATTAAACAAGGAGAGAGAGAGAGATAAAAGCCAATTAGAGACATTCAGAAAATGTTATATCTGTACCAAGGTTAAGTGAGAAGTAAGGGTGAAAGAGAGAGAGAGAGAGAGAGAGAGAGAGAGAGAGAGAGATACAAACATCCATGGTATAAATAGGTCCAGTCATAACCAGATGGGTCGCCACAGGTATAAAAAGAAAAACCCTTCCCAGCACATTAAATCAGTGTGTATAAAGGGACTGCTGGGAGGTCTTGTTCATGCTCCATCCTTAAAGTAGCTGGTTCACGCCTAAAACTCCCCACCTTAAGCCAATAGTGAAAATAGAGCTTGACTTTTATAGCTACATGGGCTGCAGTTGAGTCCAGTGCCGCCAAGTTATCTCCTTATCCATTTTTACGTTTCTGTAATTCCACATTTCTTGATTTTTTTTTTACATAACCTCTCCACTACTCGTAAGCTTACTTGGTCCTTGTCTTTCTGGGTATTTTAGGTCGTAGGGTCTGTATTTGTTACTGAAGGTCCCCGGCTGTTGCTTGTAAATACTGGCATGTTCCGAGCAGTTCCGGGTACGTCCTTGCTGCTCCTGACTTTTTACTGTTTCTAGCAGTTCATATTTTTTGGTACTTTTTAGGTGTCTCAGTGTTCTCTGAAGTTTATCATTCCTCATTATGTTCCTGACATTTCCAGATGGTCCTTGACAGACCCTGACAGTTTCTTAATAATATATCAGTTGTTATTTATAATACTCCCTGACAGCTCCAGATAGTCTCCGGCGATTCGCAAAAGATACAGACTTTCCTCAGTTTTAGATTGTCCTTAACCCCTTCAGTACTATAACTTAACCTCTCCAGTAACATGTCATCGTACTCAAGAGATTGAAGGTTTTGTTTTTCAACGCTGCTTGACAACCTCTTACTCTAAGAGTGTGGTTCTTGGATCTAAATGAACACCCGACATAGTAGACTGGATAAGAATAAGGAGGACCCTGGCTGATGCTGTTTCTGGATTAAAATGATTCAACTAAAGTGGGTCAATACGCATCGTGCACATTGTATTCTATAAATAAAGTTAACAAAATTGACCTAAAATAGCAATTTAAATGTGTGAACTATAACTAGTGGTAAATGACTAGATTTTTTTCAGCCAACCGGGACGGTACGAAGACATAGGGGAATTGTTTCACTTCTCTCTACATTAACCAAAACAAAGGAAACCAGGTAGCGTCAGGTGGAATAAGCTAGGATGCCTAACCTTTACTTAATTCGACATGTCAGTTCATTTCGGACACCCCAGGTAAAAACAGATAGTGGACGCTGACACACACCTTCCCTCCCTCCCTAGTCTCGTGTCGCCCTCCCTTGCCTGAATACCAATGTTACAGGACCCACCTCACAACACCTGCTGAATAGTGAAAGTCCGTCGGGTGGTGACAAGCGACCACAGCCATAAACACCGCACATATAAACACACACATGTAAATAAACACACACACTCAAACCAGAGAAACACGCACACACAAAATACACACTAACTGTACAATTTGGCAACTAATTCTGACAAAGATTTATCCTCTGTCAGGCCAATTTGATCACGGTAAGCTTGTAATTGTCTTCACCTTGTGTCAGGTCAGGTCAAGTTAGGTTAGGTTAGGTCGATTAAGATTCACTGTATATATTCTCGTTAGGAGTATACTTAAACATGACTTAAATCACCTGAAGATTCGCCCCCCTGCTTATTTCACCTGAGTATGTAGTGTGAATTTCTTTGCGACACACACACACACACACACACACACACACACACACACACACACACACACACACACACACACACACACACACACACACACACACACACACACACACATACACACAGTCTTTCCTCTCCGCCATGAGGTTCAATGTTACCTGAATAGTGAATACCTGTATCTGTAGGGCCCCTCGCCACCCACCTACCTCACACACACACACCAGTCTACTTGAAGAGTGAAAGTTCTCCTTAGCCACACACAACTCACCACCACTACTACCATCAACCACCACCACCACTACCATCAACTACCACCACTACCATCAACCACAATTCCCATCGACACAATGAATGATTTATCTACTCGATGATATGCAGTAATAGTTATCTTATTGGTGTAGACATGCTTGTGTACCTAAACAATATATATTATCTCACACCCACACACACACACACACACTCACACACACACACACACACACACACACACACACACACACACACACACACACACACACACACACACACACACACACTCACACACACACACTCACACACACTCACACACACTCACACACACCACACACTCTCACATCACTCACACACACACACACACACACTCTACACTAACACCACACTCAACACACACACACACACTCACACACTCACTCACACACACACACATAGTTAACATCTTATAATCTATTGATCTTATTTGACTTGGTACAGCTCATCATGGTAGACGATAGATGGACTGTCTATTTGTCTACGTGCTTTGAATTCATCTGTTAGTTCTTTCACTGTAACAGTTAACAGAGTTCTCTGATGATCCAACTCTATGCCACCTAGGGAGGAGGAGGCTGCTAGGTGGACCCCTGACATCCCCTAGTGGGAGGGGAGGGAGGCCACAGGTGAAATCCACACCACCTAGAGGAGAAGCTGCTTAGGAGAACCTCACACCACCTAGGAAGGAGGGAGGGAGGAGCCCGTGCAGTGTAGGGTGAATCAATAAAGTGTTCTGCCCTGGGTCTTCCTGGAACCTGCCTCCTTGAACAGGTGCTCGTGTGCAGACACAGAGACAGAAGGTGTGGGATGCTGGCTGGACAGACAGGTAGACAGACTAACAAACGTCGTGCACAGACTGGCGGGGACAGGTGTGTGCGAACAGACAGATGGGAGATGGGTGGTTAGTGAACGGAGGAGACAGACAGACAGACAGACGTGCGTGTCCCGACATAGACGAGAGTGTGAAAAATAAAGATCAATAAAAAACAGAAACACGAATATACAGTACAAATCGACAGACATGAACTTAGTGTACAAACAGAGCTTGACGAACGAGAGTATTGCACAAACTGACATGGTGTACAGACACAGATAGTACAGGCGCTAACAAAACCGAAACTCACCTTACCCAACCCGGAGATAAGGTCACCAGTTCAAATTCTGCACACAAAGGTTGTAGACGAAGAAGTGGCTAAGGAGGGGGTGACTGGGGAGGAGGGGGAGAGGTAGGAGAGGGAGCGGGGTTAATACAATGGAAAGGATTTATCCATTTTCTATGTGAGGAAATCCGCATTTCATTTTCTACGGCTGCACATTAAATGCCCACTCAATAGGTCCCCGAACTTAAACCAAACCATTGGGATTAAGGGCCCATACTGACTGGGCTCATTGATAGACCAAACCATTTATAGATCTTCAATTTCAGTATATATTTTCCGTATTATAAATATTTTTAAAACAACCAGAAATACTGGCAACCCAACGTCAGCACAATTGAGTAACGAACTACACTTTGTTATCGCGACAGATGCTGATATAGTCAGCACTGTGTCAGCAGAACGTCAGCAAATATGGCTCCAAGGATATAACTCTGGCATGATGTGTGTTTACTATCACGACGAAAACAACAGGGAAGCTACCGGGGATCTACATACTACCAGTAAAAGGGAAAACGTGGTGGTGGTGGTGAAGGGGTGTGGTGGTGGTGGTGGTGAAGGGGTGTGGTGGTGGTGGTGAAGGGGTGGGTGGTGGTGGTGGTGGTGGTGAAGGGGTGTGGTGGTGGTGGTGAAGGGGTGGTGGTGGTGGTGGTGAAGGGGTGTGGTGAAGGGCTTGTGGTGGTGATGACGAGCAGTTGAACACAGAGTGGTGAGGAGGCTGGTGGCAACTAATAGCAAACAGTAATCCTTCACTAGCTACGGATACTAGACTAGCATGATCACTGAAGACAAGGAGTGGTGGGTGATGATGGTGATGATGATGATGATGATGGTGATGATGATGATGGTGATGATGGTGGTGGTGGTGGTGATGATGATGGTGATGATGGTGGTGGTGATGATAATGATGATGGTGATGGTAGCACTGTTATAACTTCATCATTGCCAACAATAGTATCAACAATGTCACCGTTAACAATACTGACAACGTCCTGGTCAACAACGGCTTGGGTCTCCGTTAATCCATCCACTTTAAACTCTCCCAAAAAAAATAATAGCCAAACATATCATTTCAAAAATAACACAAATAGCAATATTATTACGGCATCTCTACTGACATATTTACGAAATTTATGCAACTGATAATTTTTTGTCAACAGCTGAAGTTCGATATCTAAACAACCCTTTGCTGTAGAATCCAAAGAGGCAGTCCACACTGTCCTTTGTAAAGATTGTAATTAATCGACGTCAGCAGAGCGTCTCTACTGTAACTCAAACGCCCACAAGCAGTCACCATCTGTTTGTCAGTGCTGCACAGAACAGATAACCAACTTATCATCACACTAAAGTAAATAGTTTTTCTAGTTATCAATGAAAACATGTTTTATCAATCTAAAGAAATGTCTTAAACGCCCCAGATTGTATTGTCCCTGTGTTCAAATTATTTGCCAGCCGCTTTTTTCTCCCAAGCTTAGGGTCTGCTCCTCAAGAAAAGAATCTTTGTCAAATGCTAAAATTCGGTCTCTGAGAGGAGGGATGTAACCTATATTCTAAAACATAGTTCCAGGAAGTCGAGAATGTGCTTGTGTTTGTGTCCCAGGCTTACGGCTGCCCCAATATAGCGATACAGCCAATGTTGAAATCAGAACTACTGTACCACGGAAAGACTACAGATCTCCATCGTTTTTTTTTTGTTATTCAGGCGATAAGAACTAAACCAAAACTACCTGGATCCTTTATATGGTTAAGAAATTTTTGTCGTCTGCTTAAAAAAATAAAATGGGTTAGTGGTACTTCTTCAACATTGACTACCCAGCCTAGCCTTGGTTATAATTATGCACGGCGCGTGAAAGAACAGGTGTTGCGTATAAAAACACATGTTGACGGAACAAAATAATGCGTATAACATAACAGATATCTTGTATATAAAGGCCAAGATATCACGAAAATGAACAGATGTTGCTGTAAAGACGAATTTCGCTTGCATTGAAATATATGTTGTATATAAAGCGAGATATATGCATAAAAGAACAGATGTTGCGCATAAAGACAAAAATATCGCTCGTAAAAAACAAAGTTGCTGCTTGTTCCACTCGTCCACCACCCTATTTAGAACCAGTTTTCCTATCTCCTCCAAAACCTAAACTTATCCAACTTAAATCCGTTGCTCCGAGTCCTATCCTGCTCGAATATTATAAGAACTTTATACAATGGATCAAGCATAAACATTTAACGTAGAGAGAGAGAGAGAGAGAGAGAGAGAGAGAGAGAGAGAGAGAGAGAGAGAGATCATTACCGCCGTGTATCGGAAAATAGAATTAAAAGTTTGACACCTCCATCATCGTATCTGCGTTAAGACACCACACCTTTACTATACTCTCCTTATATCCAAATTACTCTAAGACTATTTGTATCTTATATCTAAACCTTTATACTGTACTTTTATTTATGTTTCTCAATAAATGTTCTAGACGCCACTGAAATATGTAAATGACAACGATGCTGGTAATTGTTGATGCACGGATTATGAACGAGTTGTGTTCATTCTCTCTCTCAGTTGGTGTTCGTGTTTTATCATTATATTTTCTTTAATCCACCAGTCTGTGTGTGTGTATTATCTCTCTCTCTCTCTCTCTCGTAAATACTACCACTTCACCCTTCTAGAAATCGTGCAGAAAAAGTCTCCCATGAGTCAACACACTACTGGAAAATTGGAGTATAAGCGACCTGATTTTTTTTCCGCCGCGATTTTAACAGCTTGTCATGGACAGACTGGTGCTCTACACGTATTAGTGGTCGACCAGTTCCGCTTGTTGTTCTCTCCTCCCCCTTAAAAAAAAACGAGTTCATACGGTAACAGACTGGAATTTTGTTCTCGCCAAAAATGAGTTAGTGCAGAAGGGTGACATGAATACCTTGCAGTTTCCCTAAAAAACGGCGAGTTAATACGGAAGAACATGATTTTCGTTATGTCCCTGAAAAAAAATCAACCTTGATCCGAATACGGAATGATTTATTTGCTTTTCCTCCATATGAATTTATAAACAAGAGAATAACTAATTTCTTGTTTATTCCTCTAAGAAAAAAAAAAAGATATTACAGAAGGGAACGTACAGTAGATATCTGCAAGTTACCATCTTCAGTGAGTTGTATTAAAGCACATCCTGCACATCATCTCCACTCCGACAGACGTTACACATCCCACATTATGTAAATTACTTGCTGTATGTCCACGAGCACAGTATAAAGAGCTATTTTATTCGTATTATCTGTGTATTAGTTTATGCCACTCCAAAAGTATCGTCTTGTTCTCATATACACAAACCAAGACAACTCTCTTTTGGTTTTGATTATATTTGTGTTGGGGTTATTGTCTTCGGGTCGGATGCACAGCTGGCCGGAACTATAACCGCTGGACGGATGCATAGTCAAACGGATGCACAGCTGGCCGGAACTATAACCGCTGGACGGATGCATAGTCAAACGGATGCACAGCTGGCCGGAACTATAACCGCTGGACGGATGTTTAGTCAAACGGATGCACAGCTGCCGGAACTATAACCGCTGGACGGATGCATAGTCAACGGATGCACAGCTGGCCGGAACTATAACCGCTGGACGGATGTATAGTCAAACGGATGCACAGCTGCCGGAACTATAACCGCTGGACGGATGTATAGTCAAACGGATGCACAGCTGGCCGGAACTATAACCGCTGGACGGATGTATAGTCAACGGATGCACAGCTGGCCGGAACTATAACCGCTGGACGGATGTTTAGTCAAACGGATGCACAGCTGGCCGGAACTATAACCGCGGACGGATGCATAGTCAAACGGATGCACAGCTGGCCGGAACTATAACCGCTGGACGGATGCATAGTCATACGGATGCACAGCTGGCCGGAACTATAACCGCTGGACGGATGTATAGTCAAACCGGATGCACAGCTGGCGGAACTATAACCGCTGGACGGATGTTTAGTCAAACGGATGCACAGCTGGCCGGAACTATAACCGCTGGACGGATGTTTAGTCAAACGGATGCACAGCTGGCCGGAACTATAACCGCTGGACGGATGCATAGTCAAACGGATGCACAGCTGGCCGGAACTATAACCGCTGGACGGATGCATAGTAAATGGATGCACCAGCTGGCCGGAACTATAACCGCTGGACGGATGTTTAGTCAAACGGATGCACAGCTGGCCGGAACTATAACCGCTGGACGGATGTTTAGTCAAATGGATGCACAGCTGGCCGGAACTATAACCGCTGGACGGATGTTTAGTCAAATGGATGCACAGCTGGCCGGAACTATAACCGCTGGACGGATGTTTAGTCAAATGGATGCACAGCTGGCCGGAACTATAACGCTGGACGGATGTATAGTCAAACGGATGCACAGCTGGCCGGAACTATAACCGCTGGACGACGTATAGTCAAACGGATGCACAGCTGGCCGGAACTATAACCGGACGGATGTTTAGGTCAAATGGATGCACAGCTGGCCGGAACTATAACCGCTGGACGGATGTATAGTCAAACGGATGCACAGCTGGCCGGAACTATAACCGCGCGACGGACGTATAGTCAAACGGATGCACAGCTGGCCGGAACTATAACCGCTGGACGGATGCAGTCAAACGGATGCACAGCTGGCCGGAACTATAACCGCTGGACGGATGTTTAGTCAAACGGATGCACAGCTGGCCGGAACTATAACCGCTGGACGGATGTATAGTCAAACGGATGCACAGCTGGCCGAACTATAACCGCTGGACGGATGCATAGTCAAACGGATGCACAGCTGGCCGGAACTATAACCGCTGGACGGATGTATAGTCAAACGGATGCACAGCTGGCCGGAACTATAACCACTGGACGGATGTTTAGTCAAACGGATGCACAGCTGGCCGGAACTATAACCGCTGGACGGATGTATAGTCAAACGGATGCACAGCTGGCCGGAACTATAACCGCTGGACGGATGTTTAGTCAAATGGATGCACAGCTGGCCGGAACTATAACCGCTGGACGGATGTTTAGTCAAATGGATGACAGCTGCCGGAACTATAACCGCTGGACGGATGTATAGTCAACGGATGCACAGCTGCCGGAACTATAACCGCTGGACGGACGTATAGTCAAACGGATGCACAGCTGGCGGAACTATAACCGCTGGACGGATGTTTAGTCAAATGGATGCACAGCTGGCCGGAACTATAACCGCTGGACGGATGTATAGTCAAACGGATGCACAGCTGGCCGGAACTATAACCGCTGGACGGACGTATAGTCAAACGGATGCACAGCTGGCCGGAACTATAACCGCTGGACGGATGCATAGTCAAACGGATGCACAGCTGGCGGAACTATAACCGCTGGACGGATGTTTAGTCAAACGGATGCACAGCTGGCCGGAACTATAACCGCTGGACGGATGTATAGTCAAACGGATGCACAGCTGGCCGGAACTATAACCGCTGGACGGATGCATAGTCAAACGGATGCACAGCTGGCCGGAACTATAACCGCTGGACGGATGTATAGTCAAACGGATGCACAGCTGGCCGGAACTATAACCACTGACGGATGTTTAGTCAAACGGATGCACAGCTGGCCGGAACTATAACCGCTGGACGGATGTATAGTCAAACGGATGCACAGCTGGCCGGAACTATAACCGCGGACGGATGCATAGTCAAACGGATGCACAGCTGGCCGGAACTATAACCGCTGGACGGATGCATAGTCAAATGGATGCACAGCTGGCCGGAACTATAACCGCTGGACGGATGTATAGTCAAACGGATGCACAACTGGCCGGAACTATAACCGCTGGACGGATGTCTGTCAAACGGATGCACAGCTGGCCGGAACTATAACCGCTGGACGGATGTTTAGTCAAACGGATGCACAGCTGGCCGGAACTATAACCGCTGGACGGATGCATAGTCAAACGGATGCACAGCTGGCCGGAACTATAACCGCTGGACGGATGCATAGTCAAACGGATGCACAGCTGGCCGGAACTATAACCGCTGGACGGATGTTTAGTCAAACGGATGCACAGCTGGCCGGAACTATAACCGCTGGACGGATGTTTAGTCAAACGGATGCACAGCTGGCCGGAACTATAACCGCTGGACGGATGTTTAGTCAAACGGATGCATAGCTGGCAGACGAGACAGTGTAAATCAGTACATTACTGAGAACGACGCAGGTGGTATAAAATCATTGGCCAAGACGATCAGTAGTAAACCTTCCCTATTCAGTAAACCAATACATGACACACAGTAAATCACACACAATCACATTATTGCTTCAGAACAACAATCCTGAACAACCTAAGCCAACACAACCATTACTATCAACCATTACACGAGGTGGCCAATCTTCTTAAAGTCCCTTACGTCATTTGTTCTCTCTCTAAATCTGGATTCAAGAACGACTTTATCTCATCATGGCTACAACAAAAACGCTAAGGTAGAATGGCGTCGATATTGTACAGTGACGAAGATGGCTACGTTTTCTTGTTATTGTCAGGAGAAGAATAAATACGCCATTGTGTTTCTGGAGCGTGAGGAATAAACGCAGGCGAGCGTGAGGAGGATATGGGTATTTCCACACACACACACACACACACACACTAAGTGGTAAGACACGTGCGCTGTGTATGACGCCACTACGCCGTGTCAAGTCAGGTGTTCAAGGGCGTTGTGAGGGACGGGGAGTTCTACTTTAAGGGAACGTCAAGGCTATATAGACTGTTGACGCCGCTCATTCACCCTCTCCATCTAGGTCATCAGCCAAATGTTTTGATTTGACCACATGTCAAAGATCCTACCGCACACACTAATAAACCTCCACCACATTTGTTGTCTATATTTTTAATGACATATTTTCACCTTAATGCATAACGCGTCATGAGTAAGACCATAAACAACCTCTCACACATACGCCTGGGGAGCTGGAGATCCACAACCGTAGTTTGTGTGATAGAAAAATCAATTTAAGTCAAGGAGGATGTTGTAAGTGGGTCCTATGTAGGCATGGCGGGCTGTTAAGGGCAGCTTGGATACAGTGAGCCTACACTGAATATTAAGTATGTTTTAATGCACAAAGAGACAGTGAGACCTGCATTGCTCATAACCGACTTCACTTCCCAGCTGTGACGTCCCCATTTACAGTAAGGTGGACTGAGCGTACTCTGGGTGCAAACCAACCACCCTTAGAACAGAAGGCGAGTGCATTATCCACTTGGTCCCCGCACCCTAGATATGGAACAAAATTTGTGTTTAGATCTATCTAAGGCTGAGTCCGTAAATTATAGTCACAAATGTATCCCGTACATAGAGTTAATACTTTATATAACCTTATGGGTCTGTACATGTGTACCGGGAGCACTATCTCCCAACTCAACACAATGGATACAATTGAAAGGAAGGTCTTCAAGGACGCTCGTCGGCAGCGGTCCAGGCTAAAGAGGAGCCTTAGAGATGATGTCCACTGTATCCTTAGCGACCAGCTAACCTCCGCACCCATCCTACCGCCACTCACTCCAGAGAACACCGAGTTTTTCTTACCTTAGCAACGTCGAGCAGGGTGACGAGTTTTACATCCCCCATGGTGAAGGTTGAGGCAGGGTACTAGCACTAGGTGGAAGAGGTGTCCTTCTCTCTGCTCACTAGTATGTGTGAGAGACACTGGGTGATGGTGAGGCTGGCCGATCAAACACTGTGGGTGGGAGAGAGAGAGAGAGATGTTAGAGAGTAGAGAGGCGAGGCGCTTCTCTCTCTCACGCACACTCTTGGCCGCTCTACGGAATTAAGTGTCACAATTCCCCCTTCACCAGTCTTGTGAATGGTGTGCAGATGTACAGTAGAGACCAAACCCAGAGTGGGTCAGAGTGTGGCAGGAGGGTTTTATAGTCTCTGAGGAGCAGTGACTTATAGGCAGAGAAAGTTCAGGGTTCCTAGCCTTTATACGGTAGTGGATGTGAAAGCGATCATCACTAGCACAAAGTATAAATCATTAGAAGCTTGCATGGTAAGGGCGAGCCACTAATCTCTCGCCTCACCTGAGCACTAGAGTCTCCCGCTCTCCGGCTGACACATTGACCCGTCGATATCCCGGCAGCAGCAGCAGCAGTCTTAGCTGCGGTCGATCCCTGGCACAGCGCCCTCTCACAGCCACTAAACAACACCGACTGACTCGCTCCCTCGCTACTCTCAGACTGAGCGCGTGCGGTATCGTTTATCAGTTTTAACCTTTTATAATGTACCTACGGCTGGCGAACGTTCTCGCAGTTCCCACTAGTTTGTTGTGCTGTTGTGTGGAGCGTGAGCACTGCTTATATCCTAGCCGCTCGTGTGACTGGTGGAGTGTCGGGAAATGCCCCACCCCGGACACAGTACTGCGCAGGCGTCCACCACTCTACCCTGCTGCCTCCCTCATGTATACTCTACTACCATATAACTAATCATCTCTGGTAACTAGGATTAGTTGCACTTTCCTCCTCACAGCTACAACTGTACGGCGCTTATGGACAGTCATGCAAACATACTATTCGTCCACTGACCATAATTTTACTACTGTAACATTATATAATAAAAAAATATTTAGACTATTATTATTATATTGAGCAATCACTGAGGACTGCTGTACCCTTCTTGTTGCTAGTGTGTGGACGATGAGGTCAGGGCGGAACGTTAGGAGTGGACTGGGTACGATACCAAGGTTGGAAGTGTACAGCACAGTGCTTCAGTACCGGCCAACATTCTTTACACCATTTACCAACCCCAAAATCAGTATTTACTTAATCAAATATGACATTTCCTAAAAGTAGAACAGAATTTATCATCATCGAAGCATTTAACGTTAAAAATTAGATGTAAAGCTGAATTATTGTATTCGTTGAGGCAAAAGTACTCAGCGGCACTGTTGTTTGTGTGTAGTAAGTGACGTCATCATCCCCCTGACCTTTGATATCCGTAAAGGGCGCCACGCCAGACAGTGCTATGTAACCACCCTGCTAGGGATTAGTTTCGTATATCTAATACCCTAGGATTATTTTGTAGATTTTTTTATACATTTATATCTAAGAAAATTGTACTTAGTAGGAAATTTACACAACTTTAACAGATTATATGGAATATGAATTCTTTTAAGTTATAAATATTTGTATTTCAGGTGACGGGTCGACAGCAAAGGAATTGTGGGTGAAAATATTTGAGGCAGATTAAGGTTGGTTTACACTCCTCGTGTTGCGTGACAGTTTACATGATGCCAGTCTCCGCTGTTTGCTGCCTGCCTTACACGTCACAGCATTCGTGTTCACTATCTATATATTATCATGAAATTAACCTAACATTAAATTTCCCATATTTCATAATTAACTAACCTGAAATTTCACCAGTGTACAGTACATAGATAGATTCATTGAGAAGAGTAAATATTGCCACCAGTTTTATGTTGATCATATGCCTGACACAACCAACCTGTGACGTACAGTTGTGAAACGTTGGCTTGTTGTGTTTGGTGCTCTACCGCCAGGGTCATGAAACAGCTGGCACATTGTTAGTATCTTACAATAACCAACATTTACAAATACGATACAATCAAACCTTGAGAGTTGGATAAGAGGGTAATGGTGCAGGTTACTGTGTCGCGCTAAACTATATCCTTGGCAACAGGCTGACACAAGTAAAAGAGGACTCACTGCGTGTTTTACGATTAATTAAAGAAAAAAATGAACCTTTGGTATCTTAGTCAACGTTAGGAAAATATATGTCATGGTAATGGTTTGCACTGGAAACTGTATCATCATTTGTTTCACTTCCAAGAAATCGCTACCTCAGCAAAACAAACGATAACACTAGAACTGCCATGAAGCGAGGAGTTACACAACATATTAATAAAATACTCAAAAACTGTTTTGTAACAAGACACAAATTGATAGTTTCTTATTTGTTAAAGAACTTAGGTGAATTGTTATGTTGAAGTTGATATAAAATATGAGCAGGCAGCGAGGACAGTTACCAGAGGCTGTACTTCTTCTTAGTGAGGTTACTGAGGTCTTCATCCACAGTGCAGTGGCGGCATGCGGATGTGCTGGAGGGTGAGGATACACCCCTCCCTCTCTTTTGATATTCCTCCCACCCCCACCCCACACTCTTGACAACCCTCCCACCTTCACCTATCCTTTTGACATCCCTCCCTCCCTCCTGACGTCCCTCCCACCCTCATCCATCCTTCTGACATCCCTCCCACCTTCACCCGCGTTCTTGACAACCCTCCCACACACCCCCTGATGTCCCTCACTCACATTCCTGACGTCTTTCCCACCCTCCTGGCGTCATTTTCTCTTACCTAAAAGATTCATATGACACCAGTACACCGTGAGCTCCCCTCATGAACCCTACCCGGCAGTGGCCAGCAAGCCGCGCCAGATTGATGATGATGATGATGATGATGATGCAGCGGATCTGTAATCGGATTACTAAGCACGAACGCTCACGTGGTCACCGCGGGATAAGGCTTCTCTGCCGCTGCTGACTTTCAAAGCACAACACTAGAGGGGAAACTGGCTGCAGATCCACAAAGATCCTGGGGTCCAGATTCTTAAATGTTCCTTTGTTAGATCTTCCTCGTAAAAGCAGTTGAAGGGACTTAACTAATCTACTTAAACTAAAACAAATGGAACGCCCAAAAGGTTAAACACTTACACTAAAATTTTTACCTTAACGTGATACTCATTGTACCGTACAATAATTAATAAGACCAGATTAACTTGTATAATCTTTATGAATCCTGACCGTGAAAGTTAATTTGTGAGTTTTGATGTAAGTTTGATCCGTTTTTGGACATAAAACTTGTACTTGGATGATAGAGAGTGGTAGTAACTCTCGACAGTAGCTGCCATGCACAGGCCAACCGGCCTATTGCAGACTCCTTATTTTCTTATGTTCTTATGTACTTTATCTTAAATCACCACATTAGATGCGTTCTTACTTAACCATGTACGAGGAAAATTCGACTTGCGATCCCATGAGAATCTAAAGGACATCATTTTGTGGTGTTGGCGTTGATTAATATAAAGATCCCATAGACCTTCAAGTTATTTGAAAAGAAGTTGTCATAAAGAAACTTGAGGGGCTGTTTTTTTATCGTTTGGGGAAACACCTGGCTGGATTTTGTTTAAGGGAGTGTTGGGGGAATTTTATGTTGGAAATTGTTTTGTTAGAGTTTGTCTTCGTGAATCTTTGGTTGGAGTTTGCTGTGGGGAAATGTTTGGCAAGGCCTTGTGAATTGAGAAATGTTGAGTTGCATTTTCTCGTGGGGAAACGTTTGGTGGGATAATTTCCATTGGGAAATCGTTAGTGGGATTTTCTGTGGTAGGATGTTGTTAACAGCGGTGAACGGAAGCTTCCAAGTGACCTTAACTGACAAACATTATGTAGTAACTCGCTGAATGAACGTTTAGGAGACAACACAAAGAAAGTATTAAAAATAATAACATTTTGGTCGTCTACAGTGACTCTATACACTATACAGAAGTACAAATCGTGTGCCTAAAGTACTCTTGGATGTGGTTTACGTGGAGAGAAACACGAGCGTGAAACAGTCGGATCCTCAGTGTGTTGTAACGTCATTGGCCAACCCGATTTTAGTACCTATTATTTTCATACAATCGGATGAAAATTCGAACATGCTGAACCTAATCGCCCTAAACACACACTTATATCACCTAAATAAGTAAGAAATAAGTAACAACGTAAGTAAATGTGAGATATAAGTGCCACAGGAAGCGAAGACTTCCAACCAGCGTAATGGATCTAGTAAAACTGTAAACTATTTACA
>NW_024723541.1:2667823-2747823 GCF_018991925.1 Homarus americanus
TCTTTACGAATTTCCAAGTGAATGACGGCAATGTTTTTGAAGGTTGCTTAAGACTCCTGAGTATGCAGTTTTCTGAGGAATTTGATAGTTCAGGTGTCCTGACAGTCAATAATGAGAGAGACAGCATAAAGATATACTGTGGGGATAGTTTTGGTGGGTGTAATATAGAGAGACTATGAAGATGTGGTGTGTATAACTTTACTATTTGTATATTTGTAATTTGTGTGGTTGTGTCATTAAATTGTCAACATTGTTCTAAGGGGGAATAGAACAAATGGAAGTAAAAATTAAAAATTATATTAAGATAAAAAAATATCACACGGTAAGTAGTTAGTTTTAGCCAGTTGTATTAAATAAATGGCACCAAAAAAATTTAACAAAGTAAATATTTGTACCAAAATAATAAAAATAATACAACAAAAGTAAGAAAATAATTAAGACTCCATTGTGCACCACTTAGCTGCCCCTGTATGACCCAGTAGCTGGCTCAGGACCCGGGGAGATCTCTGAACGACTGATAAAAAAGTTGATAAGTTATTGGTAAATGTAGACTTAGTATGAATGTTTTCCTGCTAAGAATCTTCACTCTCGGCACAGAGAGACGCATATGGGCACAAATAGGTCCAAAGTTAAGCTTGAAGGTTGGTCCCATGTCACGGTTATCAGAAATGAGTAATAACTCAACAAACTCCGCACAGGTTGGGTTGTTAAGAAGGTTGTTGGGTTAGGGTTGGTTGTTGGGTTAGACGAATCACCAAAGAAAATGATCAAGGAGATGAAACACATTGTATATAACTACCCCTTCCTGGCCCCATTGCTCTCCTGAAATACTGGCCATAATACTCCGTCTCTTCTGCCAGAAAAACCCAAAAGCAAAACATAAGGAGATTGTGGCAGCAATGAAGAAAATATAAACAAGGTGGGGAAAAACGGGATCTTGAGGATCTCTTAAAAGAGGCATAAATACTGCAGGACAGACTGATTTTTTTCTAGGGACAGAAGGCAAAGCTCTGATGATGCAGCCAGACACTTTGGTAACAACAAGATGCGCGCTAGAAAAGACCTCGGCAATATTATCTCATAGAGGAGTCTTGAGGTGGATCGTTATCAACAAACAAAGACCATGAAGCCAGGAAAAAGAAAAAAACCGTGCAAGCGAAGCGAAGACATCAGGACATAGTATCATGGCCCGCCAAACACAATTATGTTCGAGAAAAGAACAGGAGAGATGGTGGTCGGAAAAACATTGAAGACCCATCAGGCCTGGATGTGGATGAAGAGTCATTCTCATTAGTAATAAGTCCGGACACTGCAGCGAGCGAACTTAGCAACGCCATTGCCGCCCTTCAAGAAAAAGCTGGCAACCTCCTCCTGCAAGAACCTACAAGCTGTAACGGCCAGCCGCCCATCCCATTGGACAACCAGGATGTACACCATCAGGAACGAATTAATTCTCCTCCTTAACCCAACAGAAGGGTCACCTCGCACCAGAAGTGTAGGGCATTAAAACAGCAAAATTTTCTTCAAGCAGATTTTTATTAAAAGATCATGAATATATTAACATAAGCAACAATATATATTTCTATATATGTACAACATTTCTTCACATAAACAATAGGGCCATTTTTTCACATATGCTCAATACACACTACGTAAGATTACTTAACACAGTTTCTTAGCTTGTTCCACTTAAAGTTATAATTGTACAGTATATGTAATATGTCTCACAAGAAAATAAGTAAGGTATTTTTTCATTATACAAGAGCAGAATAGACATTATTATTATTATTATTATTATTATTATTAGTATTAGTATTATTAGTAATAGTAGTAGTAGTAGTAGTAATAGTAGTAGTAGTAGTAGTAGTAGTAGTAGTAGTTGTAGTAGTAGTAGTAATTATATTGAAAATCCATCAATATATTATACATAACAATATCTCGCCACTTTAGTATATACATGGTTTAATTGTTGTTAAAAAAGATTCAATTCTAATTATTAAGAAATATCACTTAAAGGAAATTCTTACCAGTATTTTAAACATTCGGTTTTTGGGTCGTTTACTTCATTAAATAAAGTTAGCACCAGAATTTCCACCGCATCAATTCAGTAGTTAAAGTATAAGCTGTTATCACCATCAACCATGTGTTTAACTCTAAGGTGGAAGACAACAGACCTCTTACCCAAAGAAGAAGAAGAAGGTGACGCCGGTAGGGATGATTATGGTTATGGTAATACATCTAAAGCAAAAAAAGAAAAAGTAACACCTCCTAAATGGAAGCCAGAAAGTCCTCTCTTCAGTTCCCTCTTCCGCCAGAGCTGTAAGTATTTCATAGTCAGATTAGGTTAGGTTACGTTAGGTTAGGTTAATTTAGGTTAGCTTAAATGATTAACTAATAGAGTGACTCTCTGACTAACTGGCTAAAATACTAGGTTATTGACTGACCAATTGAGTCATTAACTGAGAGAGTCTTTCCACCATAGACAAGCCTACCCGATGGTATACTCATTTATAAGTTAATGCCCAAGGGTTAATATACTCGAGGCAGGAACACAATTCTACACTCAAGATTGGGAAACCAACCTTGGACCCTTGCCGTGTTAGATGAACGCCTTATCACTGAAGTTTGGAACAACTGAATGAAAGAAAACGTATTATTGAACATTTGTATCAGAGGGAGACTCACCTGTTTCCTCGCCCTCAGAAACCACTAGTTGGTACATCGTATAATCACCACAGAAATCTCGAAGGCGTTTCCCAGCCCAGTCTTCCACATCCTCAGCGGGAATAGCAGAGATATCTAGAGTTCCCTCCATATGCTGCACTCCTCGGCTAGATAACTGGCAGTGAGTAAAGATTAGAAGTGTTTTACCTGTCAAGAACAGCAAGATGAAATGAGGACGGTTTTACCTGTTATTAACAAAAGTACATATAACATTATATGTTTGTCATTTAACATTTCTCTTGAATCTGTCAGGGACATTTCTTATCTTTAATAATAAATCATCTCCAAGACTTAACATTAAAGGTACAGATGTTAAGACTTTGGTCATATATAACAAAACCATCTGCCGTGTCACCTTGCAGTCAAACTAGTAGTGCAAGGATTTACCCTGTATTGTAACAGAGTAAGTTCTTAATATCTCTTAGTTCTAGATTGTACTGCCAGGACCAATAGTTGGCCTATACTCCAACTCCCTCCCCTCAACTCCCCACCGGGATGTCAATATAATCCAGCCAAAAGTGACAATTTCGCTACGAAAGGGAGTGGAATCAGTGTTGACCTGTGATGAACAGTGATAGGACAGTGAACTCAGTACTAGACAGTAGCAACCGAGAGTCTTGACTAAGCTGACCGTCACGCCCACCAGTGAAGTCCTCACCCAGAGATAAACACCCCTGGGAGCCGACCACCATCTCCTCACCAGGTGTAAGTCAGTCCAACCTGGGAACAACCGTTGGTCAGCTTTACACCTGACCACGATATAACACAACACCACCTAGCAGAGAGTCGGGTACTGTCACAGCAATACCAACAACAACAACGAAAATAATAAGAAGAGAAATAATGGTGATCTTACCTCGTGGAGTCTACCAATGGTGTCGTTTAGTGACGTGTTCAACTTACGAAGGTAACAAGCCTCGTCTACCAACACCTTACTGGCTCCCCATCCCTGTAACACAACAGTTTTGTAACACCAAAATATACTGAAGTATGTTATGAAACAAGGTCATAATGATGTAACACTTGATTAATAGTATAGGTAGTGCTTATATACTTATATAAGACGAGTTAGTGCTGATGTAAGACTATAAAAAATATCTGAAGTGAAGAAAATAACATTAAACATGATCAGGGAGAGAGAGAGAGAGAGAGAGAGAGAGAGAGAGAGAGAGGCACTCACAGCTCTGTAGTCCTCGAGGTTGTCAACATCCTCCATGCTATATTGTCCCCTCATATGGAAAGCCACTGTGTCGTCTACAGTGTTGATGGACACATCCAGATCTATCAGGTCGTCTGTCTGAGGGTCACTGTACTGGAGCCTCACCACCTGAGGCAAAGGGGAGGTGATCAACCAAGGTGATCAACCAAAGTGATCAACCAAAGTGGTCAACCAAATTGATCAACCAAGGTCATCGATTAAAATGAGATGAGCAAACTAGAGTGGAACGCTGTAGGCTGGGTTAGGTTATGTCAGATAAGATTAGGTTAGGTTAGGTCACTGAGTTCGGTGAGGTTAGATAAGGTCAAGATATCTCTAAGATAGGTTAAGTTAGATAGTTTGAGCATATTAGGATAAATTACAAGATACTACTTAAGGCTAATTGAATTATGTTAAATTAATGTTAAGGTAATATAAACGCCGTTAAATGTGTTCTCACTTCTATTAGTTCTTAATTAATCAATCAAGTGATCAACTCACCCCCATGGGCGGGAGAACACTGGCCAGGGACACCCCTAACAGCGCTGCCAAGATCCAGGCCTTCATGTTGTCTGAGTGAGGGAGAACATTATTACCGTAGAGAGAGAGAGAGAGATGTTGGTGGGGACGGCAGACACTAGGACAAACAAAGAATGGCAATATGACTGAACGATGTGAGGAACTGTAATAAGAAATTCGGTTCAAAGTGTTTAAAAGAAATGGCTCTCTTATGATAGTCTCGTTGTGTTCACTCTCGTGCTTATACTTAATCCGGTTAAAGAAATTATCGCATTTATTTTTCACCTCAGTGTTGTAAGCCATCAGCGGACATTTTTATAATCAAGTCATAAACAATTTTGTCTTTTGTGTTGTCGCTTAAATACGCCGTCGGTATTATCAGTGTACCGAGGAACTGCCTTGGGAATCATCAACACGTACCAGTATATACAGCAACCAATAATAATTTCCACTACGGTATATTCCCGAGGTAATGTAAATAATACTTCATCAAGCATTATTAGATGTATTTTACCCGAAGGATTTTCTTGACACTTTTATCAATATTTTCGCCTCTATAACGTTGGGTGGCTTGAGACAAAAGCAGACATGAACTTTCCTTTCTTCCGGCGTCAATCACTCGCTCTCTCTGTTGTGATACTTAATGAACATCCCCAGCAAAGCACGAAATATCTGCTGTATTTGGTTTGTTCCCGTCTCTTCCTGCACTCCAGCATCACCACACACACACACATCCCAGTATCACCCAACACCCACCCACACACACACCCTAGCAACAAGACCCATCAGCTAGAACTCTGATAACTTACAACAGTAACATTATTATAATTTGACGACTCTTCCGTTGTGTAATTTACGCCCTGAAACTTTGGAAGTTTACTCACCGAATTGATGATGCAATGTAGGTGCATCGTAAATATTTTCGCTACAGTATGTCCCCACGTGGCCACTGGAAGGTGCCTCGTACATTCACCTAAACTCGAACATGTGAAGTATCTTTAAAAGCTCTCGTCATTCTTATTAGCTGAAGCTGTTTGTGGAACTTTAATGAAAGAAAACCGGCCAATAAATCGTTAGTTACTTTTGGATCATGAGGATTATGGAGCTTCTTAGAGCTCTTGGAGGGACCAATGTCGATGTCGACTTTTAGAAAATCGGTAAATCGATCTCAGAGTTATACAGTTTCTTAAAGAGAGGATCTGATTCTACTACTTACACTCGGTGTGATCCTGATGCGGTTGGATCACTAGAGTCGTCAGCCAAGACAAGTTGCTCACATACAGTATATATACACAGAGTCCCGCCCACCTACACCCACATGCACCTGCGTGCGCACGATTGCCAATCAATCTAGTGATTCAACGAGTTTCACATATTTTGTAAACTTATGAAAGAGAATGTTCACGCTTCATTGCCGACTTTCGGAAACTGTACTTGCTGATCTTTTACGAATTTCCAAGTGAATTTGACGACACAACAATGTTTTGAAGGCTGTATAAGACTCTTCTGAGTATGCAGTTTTCTCTGAGGAATTTGATAGGTTCAGGTGTCCTTGACAGTCAATAATGAGAGAGACAGCATAAAGATATACTGTGGGATAGTTTTGGCGGGTGTAATATAGGAGAGACTATGAAGATGTGGTGTGTATAACTTTACTATTTGTATATTTGTAATTTGTGTGGTTGTGTCATTAAATTGTCAACATTGTTCTAAGGGGAATAGAACAAATGGAAGTAAAAATTAAAATTATATTAAGATAAAAAATATCACACGGTAAGTAGTTAGTTTAGCCAGTTGTAATAAATATATGGCACCAAAAATTTAACAAAGTAAATATTTGTACCAAAATAATAAAAAATAATACAACAAAAGTAAGAAAATAATTAAGACCTAATGTGCACCACTTAGCTGCCCCTGTATGACCTAGCTGACCTGTGACCCGGAGGAGATCTCTGAAACGACTGATAAAAGTTGATAAGTTATTGGTAAATGGTGACTTAGTATGAATGTTTTCCTGCTAAGAATCTTCACTATCGGCACAGAGACGCATATGGGTACAAATAAGTCCAGTTAAGCTTGAAGGTTGGTCCTGCCGTCACGGTTAATGTACGAGTAACAACCCAACAACCCAACAGGTTGGGTTGTTGGGTTAGGTTGGGTTGTTGGGTTAGGATGGGACCACCAAAGAAATGATCAAGGAGATGAAACACATTGTATATAACTACCCTTCCCTGGCCCCATTACCTCTCCAAATACTGGCCATAATACTCCGTCTCTTCTGCCAGAAAAAACTCAAAAGCAAACATAAGGAGATTGTGGCAGCAATGAAGAAAATATAAACAAGGTGGGAAAAAAGGGGATCTTGAGGATCTCTTAAAAGAGGCATAAATACTGCAGGATAGACTGATTTTTTCAGGGGACAGAAGGCAAAGCTCTGATGATGCAGCCAGACACTTTGGTAACAAGATGCGCGCTAGAAAAGTGACCTCGGCAATAATATCTCTCATAGAGGAGTCTTGAGGTGGATCGTTATCAATAAACAAAGACCATGAAGCTTGTGAAAGAAAAAAACCGTGCAAGCGAAGTTGAAGACATCAGGATATAGGGTGATTATGGCCCGCCAAACACAATTATGTTCGAGAAAAGAACAGGAGAGATGGTTTGGAAAAAACATTGAAGACCCATCAGGCCTGGATGCCAGTGGATGAAGAGTCATTCTCATTAGTAATAAGTCCGACACTGCAGCGAGCGAACTTAGCAACGCCATTGCCGCCCTTTCAAGAAAGCTGGCAACCTCCTCCTGCAAGAACCTACAAGCTGTAACGGCCAGCCGCCTCATCCCATTGGACAAAAATTCAGGATGTACACCATCAGGAACGAATTAATTCCTCCTCCTTAACCCAACAGAAGGGTCACTCCTCGCACCAGAAGTGTAGGGCATTAAAACAGCAAGATTTTCTTCAAGCAGATTTTTATTAAAAGATCATGAATATATTAACATAAGCAACAATATATATATATCTATATATGTACAACATTTGTTCACATAAACAATAGGGCCATTTTTTCACATATGCTCAATACACACTACGTAAGATTACTTAACACAGTTTCTTAGCTTGTTCCACTTAAAGTTATAATTGTACAGTATATGTAATATGTCTCACAAGAAAATAGTAAAGGTATTTTTTCATTATACAAGAGCAGAATAGACATTATTATTATTATTATTAGTAGTAGTAGTAGTAGAAGTAGTAGTAGTAGTAATAGTAGTAGTAGTAGTAGTAGTAGTAGTAGTAGTAGTAGTAGTATATAGTTACATACAATATCTCGCCACTTTAGTACATACATGGTTTAATTGTTGTTAAAAAAGATTCAATTCTCTCACTTAAAGGAGATTCTTACCAGTATTTTAAGCATTCGGTTTTTGGGTCGTTTACTTCATTAAATAAAGTTAGCACCAGAATTTCCACCGCATCAATTCAGTAGTTAAAGTATAAGCTGTTATCACCATCAACCATGTGTTTAACTCTAAGGTGGAAGACAACAGACCTCTTACCCAAAGAAGAAGAAGAAGGTGACGCCGGTAGGGATGATTATGGTTATGGTAATACATCTAAACCAAAAAAAGAAAAAGTAACACCTCCTAAATGGAAGCCAGAAAAACCTCTCTTCAGTTCCCTCTTCCGCCAGAGCTGTAAGTAATTTATAGTCAGATTAGGTTGCGTTAGGTTAGGTTAGGTTAGGTTAGGTTAGGTTACGTTAGGTTAGGTTAATTTAGGTTAGCTTAAATGATTAACTAATAGAGTGACTCTCTGACTAACTGGCTAAAATACTAGGTTATTGACTGACCAATTGAGTCATTAACTGAGAGAGTCTTTCCACCATAGACAAGCCTACCCGATGGTATACTCATTTATAAGTTAATGCCCAAGGGTTAATATACTCGAGGCAGGAACACAATTCTACACTCAAGATTGGGAAACCAACCTTGGACCCTTGCCGTGTTAGATGAACGCTTTATCACTGAAGTTTGGAACAACTGAATGAAAGAAAACGTATTATTGAACATTTGTATCAGAGGGAGACTCACCTGTTTCCTCGCCCTCAGAAACCACTAGTTGGTACATCGTATAATCACCACAGAAATCTCGAAGGCGTTTCCCAGCCCAGTCTTCCACATCCTCAGCGGGAATAGCAGAGATATCTAGAGTTCCCTCCATATGCTGCACTCCTCGGCTAGATAACTGGCAGTGAGTAAAGATTAGAAGTGTTTTACCTGTCAAGAACAGCAAGATGAAATGAGAACGGTTTTACCTGTTATTAACAAAAGTACATATAACATTATATGTTTGTCATTTAACATTTCTCTTGAATCTGTCAGGGACATTTCTTATCTTTAATAATAAATCATCTCCAAGACTTAACATTAAAGGTACAGATGTTAAGACTTTGGTCATATATAACAAAACCAGCTTCCCCCATGGGACACGAAAACCATCTGTAGTGCAATACAGTACAGGGTAAATTCTTAATATTGTGAACCCTCTAATGTGACCCATAATTGTGATATGTTTAAGTGTTAGTTCAAGGATTCGAATTTAGCAAGGTATTGAATTTGGGGGCAGAGTGACATTTTATACTTTGTGATTACACTGTAACACACACACATACATACACACATACACACGCACACACACACACACACACACAGTGAACCTTTTATCATAATTTTTGAAAACATTTAAGAGGTTTTCTGCTTCTTTTAAAAACAGGAGAATAAATAAACGAAGAAAAAGATAAACACCAACAAAAATAATAAGAGAAATAATGGTGAACTTACCTCGTGGAGTCTATCAATGGTGTCGTTTAGTGACGTGTTCAACTTACGAAGGTAACAAGCCTCGTCTACCAACACCTTACTGGCTCCCCATCCCTGTAACACAACAGTTTTGTAACACCAAAATATACTGAAGTATGTTATGAAACAAGGTCATAATGATGTAACACTTGATTAATAGTATAGGTAGAGCTTATATACTTATATAAGACGAGTTAGTGCTGATGTAAGACTATAAAAAATATCTGAAGTGAAGAAAATAACATTAAACATGATCAGGGAGAGAGAGAGAGAGAGAGAGAGAGAGAGAGAGAGAGAGGCACTCACAGCTCTGTAGTCCTCGAGGTTGTCAACATCCTCCATGCTATATTGTCCCCTCATATGGAAAGCCACTGTGTCGTCTACAGTGTTGATGGACACATCCAGATCTATCAGGTCGTCTGTCTGAGGGTCACTGTACTGGAGCCTCACCACCTGAGGCAAAGGGGAGGTGATCAACCAAGGTGATCAACCAAAGTGATCAACCAAAGTGGTCAACCAAATTGATCAACCAAGGTCATCGATTAAAATGAGATGAGCAAACTAGAGTGGAACGCTGTAGGCTGGGTTAGGTTATGTCAGATAAGTTTAGGTTAGGTTAGGTCACTGAGTTCGGTGAGGTTAGATAAGGTCAAGATATCTCTAAGATAGGTTAAGTTAGATAGTTTGAGCATATTAGGATAAATTACAAGATACTACTTAAGGCTAATTGAATTATGTTAAATTAATGTTAAGATAAAATAAACGCCGTTAAATGTGTTCTCACTTCTATTAGTTCTTAATTAATCAATCAAGTGATCAACTCACCCCCATGGGCGGGCGAACACTGGCCAGGGACACCCCTAACAGCGCTGTCAAGATCCAGGCCTTCATGTTGTCTGAGTGAGGGAGAACATTGTTACCGTAGAGAGAGAGAGAGAGGCAGTGACGACACGGACAAACAGCTGACGGACGACACTAAGACTAAACACACACACACACACACACACACACACACACACACACACACACACACACACACATATTTTCAAAATGATGAAAATTATGCGAAGCCATAATCTGATAACTTACAACAGTAATATTATTCTAATTTGACGACTTTTCCGTTGTGTCATTTACGCCCTGAAACTATGGAAACTTCTCACTTGTCCTAATTAATAAGAGATCGATAAGACTTTCTGATGCACCGCCTTATTGATACAATGTCACTATGTCCTCACTAGGCCACCGGATGTTGCCTTGTACAATCACCTAAACTCATTATGTGAAGTTCCTCTGAAAGCTCTAATATGACCGAAGCTGTTTGTGGAAATCTTAAGAAAGAAAATCTGCCAAAAAAATCGCTTGTTGCAAATGGATCATGTCTATCACTGAACTTCTTAGAGCTCTTGGAGGGACCAATGTCTATGCCGACTCTTAGAAAACCAGTAAATCAAATCTCAGAGTTATACAGTTTCTTAAAGAGAGGATCTGATTCTGCTACTTACACTCGGTGTGATCCTGATGCTGTTGGATCACTAGAGTAGTCAGCCAAGACAAGTTGTTAACATATATATATATATACACACAGACCCGCCCACATATACCCATATACACCTGCGTGCGCACGTCTCTTATTCGGTGGACTTAGACCTTGTAAGTGACTATACCTTAGTTGGCGTCTTCGTCATCTCATCTGGACGATCGCCAATATTAATCTTGCGATTCAAGGAGTTTCACATACTTGCAATTACAGAGGCAGATGTTTACGCTTCATTACCGACTTTCGGAAACTGTATCTGCTGAAACTTAAGAATTTTTCAAGTTAATTTGACGACACAGCGATGCTCTTAAGGGTGTATACGACTCTTCTGGCACTCCCGTCTCCTCTGAGAATGTAAATCAGTCCAGATGTCCACGCGATCATGTAGTATAAACAGTAGAGAGATACACTGTGAGATAGTTTTAGGGTTTGTAATGTAGAAGAGATACTGTAGATACAGTGCATAAATTTCTTATTTGTATATTTGTATTTTCTGTTGATATATGTTGTGGGTGCACATCTTCTGGTATAAACAATATATTGTTACGTGACTGAAGATACTGCATGACTTCTGGATTTATTGGCTGTTGTCTAGGGGTTTGATTAACAAGAGAGCTTTTTGTAGTAGAGAAGTTTCTTAATCAACACACTTAGAAGATGAAAAGTCCCTTTAACTTATAATTAAGCTTAATTAACCTCTTAGTTTTATTTCCTATATCAGTGAATTGAGAAAATTTAATAAGAGAGATAGATAAAACAATTTAAGATTATTTTTTTTAATTATATTAATTTAGAAACATAATTGATAGTGAGTAAGTAAGTGATAATAAAGAAATAATATCATAAATGAAAAGTGCTTTAAGTTAAACAACATTAATCCCTGCACCGAAAATAACTGAGAAATGCACAAATATTCCAAATAAATGTGACAAAAAATAATGTGACCCAAGACCACCACTTAGCTGTTGTGACCAAGATGAACACTCGACATGAATGACAATAGAAAAACAAAACAAAAACTGTCAAGTTAATAATGGTCAACCGACACAGGAACAGATATCAGGGTGTAAATGGGTCCAATTTGGATGACTGGTCGTCTCATCTCATCACACCTCCCCGGTATGTCTAGCACAGTGAGGGAACATGGATAAGAGTTCTCGACGGATCAGTCAGGAGTTTTTTGGGGAAGATGATTCTTGGGAGAGGACAACTGCAAAGATGTTATCCCCGCCCCCGAATGTTCCAGATGTGGAGACTGTGTTTCTGAGGAAGGAGGATCCATCGAAGAATTTGCTGGATGATGAGTATCCTTGAAGATGGAACAGTAAAGAGACCAGAGCAAAGGCCTCTTTCTCCGCGGGTAAATGATGGTGTGGTAACACACAGGGTGTAACACTCCACACGTCTCCTGAGGCAGCGAAGGGCAGAGGTTGACTGACGTTTGGTGAGTGGAGGACAGGATCATTGACTGGTGATTTCGTATGGAACCCCAAAAACAGTTCACTCCTTGACCAGACTGACGAACACGATTGAGATGGTGAGGTGCCTGCCGGGTGGGATTTGTATTAGAAACATAATCAGTATTAAGCAGATGGAAGAACATTTATTTAAGCAGATGGAATAAATCATTCTAAATTAGCTAGAATAGTTGAGCTATCGTAGGACTTTGGTTCTTCATATACTTTGGGCCCTTCATTCAGAGAATAAACAAAGGATATAGCTGGTCTCACAAGATGGACTAAGCGAGTGTCTTTACGTATGTCAAATGTGAGGACAACATTGTTTTAGAAGGTAAGTCAATGTGAGACAGTATACGGTCCCTGAAGTGTATCCGAAAGAAGTTTCCCGTGGATGAAAAGGTGAAAGATGGTCCCATAGGCATGACCGTCCGTTAGGGACAGTGTGTACACAAGGAGGCAGCATGGCCGGTACTGCGTTAAAAGGTATTCACTTCTCTATTTACAGATGGTTGAACTGGGAGTGCCCGGGATCGAACCACTCCATGGAACAGGAGGTGAGCGCAGAATCCACTCAACCTCCTCACTCCCATGGAGAGGTAAGTATCTTAACTTTGAATATCTATTAAGTTTTCTTTTAACATGATTTGGTTGGGAAGATCAAACGTATCCAGTGGTGAAGCAACCACAGTCGGAGTTGATGCATGAGTGACTGCACATGTACAACAGGAGCGCATTTGGATGACGCTGGTCTTCTATAACCGTGAGACTTTTATTCGAAGGAATTTGAGTTACATCAAGTTTTGGTGCCACTTTAGAACCTGTCAGGTCGCTACCAGGAATGAAAGTATAGAGTTCATTCTCAGAGGTCAAAGAAACTTTACCCTCGGATTTAAAATCATTCAGAGGATCCATGTGAGAATTCGAAGTCAAATTTTTACATGAGATACTGGTTTGGAATTAAACGAAATATTCTCAATTTTGAAATGGTTTTAGCTTATCCAAAATGGAGAGATTTTCCATAAGTTCGTTCCCTACGTTGGGAAACATGAACAAATACCTTTATATTGAAGCTCTCGATGCTGCACATAAGAGGAACGAGAACGACAAGAGAAGGGCATATGGGGAGAGAATTCAAAACGTTGATCAAGGCAGCTTCACTCCTCTAGTGTTCACGAAATCTGGTGGGATGGGACCAAGTGCAAGATGTTTCTACGCCAGACTCGCGGAGGTGATCTCCAAACAGAAGCAGCAGCCCAGAAGTTATGTTACAGCCTGGATGAGATGTCGACTGTCTTTCTCTCTCCTTCGGTCGGCTTTGCTCTGCCTCAGGGGAACGAGAGCTTCTGCCCCAACTCCGACAACTGCCGCAGATATTGACTATGAGGCTACTGTCACTGAATGCCTCATAGATCTGCGTCTCAACTAACTTAACACAGATAGGATAGCTACTTATGTATTAGGATATTTAATATTAAGGTAATTAAATGGTGGCGAAGGTGTGGCTATTGGGGGAGGCTGGAGGCCACGTAGTAGTAGTAGTAGTAGTAGTAGTATTCCTTCAGTTATGTCCAATGGTTAGGCTTCACCTACTCGGGTCCATCTATATCACATTACCCTGTCGCCAACCACCGTCACTCTCACCCTAATTTTCTGCGTGTCTCACTCAACCACATCCCTCTACCTCATCCTCCGTCGCTCTCTTGATCTTTCCTCTCTGATCAGCTCATTCCAGACGCCTTTGATCGCCTCGTCTTACCACATGATCAACCCCACTCCCCCCTCCCACCCACCCTCCCACCACCACCCTTGTTTTTTATCATATTACTTATACGATGCATTTTTGCCTTTATACTCCATCCCTCTGTCCCTCGCGATGGTAATAAGCTTGAATCTTATGGTGTTTGTAATTCCTTGTAATCATCTATGTGTGTGTGGGGGTATGTGTGTGTGTGTGTGTGTGTGTGTGTGTGTGTGTGTGTGTGTGTGTGTGTGTGTGTGTGTGTGTTTAAGTTAGATTAGCGTTCAGGATATTTACTTATATTTTGTATTTCGTTTAGATGTATATATTGAAATTATCGCCATGTTGTAATTATCCCTAAAACGTATCAAACACACATTTCACCGGCCCGGGGTGTCACAGATAAGTAATCACACCTCTAGACTCTGTTCATCTCAGCAGTATTACTGTAAAGTGGTTAATGCAGCGTGAAGCAGACCTGGGACTCTGCACATCACTTCATGTTCCCTCAAGCAGTATACTCAACCCGCAGGCTCAGCAGATACCTGTGTTTGTAGGCAGGTGCACCGTCACACATATAGTATACGGGGTGTGAGTGAGACTAGATTGGCCGTCAGTAGATAATTTGTCAGGAGATTGATAGTTTACCAGACTTTCATATAGGCAAACGTGTCAGCAATTTCTCAAGGCAGATGTGAGATAAAGCGAGCAGGTGCGTCAGCAAAGAGATACGTTAGTAAGTAGATGTGTCAGCAAATAGATGCACTTTTCCTGTAGATTCAGTTATGTTCACAAGTTCTAATACTTTTCCAAAGACAGAGAGAAGGACAGAAGCGCGCGCACACACACACACACACACACACACACACACACACACCATCTATTCCTCACCACCCTTATTATTCCAGTGTGGAGCGTGACAGACCAGCCACCACACCACCCTGACCACAATTTTACCAATAGCTGACTCAAACAATAATTCTCCTCTTCCTTGTAATGTGATTTTAGTCAGTGGGTGGGTGGAGCATTTTACGGTGTCAGCGTAACCTTCAGCTTTTTAGTTTCAGCTTAGAGTACTGTTTAAGCTTAGGAAAGTTTTTGCTAAAGTATAGTGCCAGCTTAAGACACACACACACACAGTCACCAACTAAACTCTCAACTGAAAGATAAGAATGTTGAAAAAAAATTGAGTGTTGGGAGGCAGAGGCGGTGTCGAGTCTAGGGTGAATTATGACGCCATCACAGCAAAGCCTGACACATGGGGGAGGTGATCGTTGCCTGATGGTTCTTCTATACGTTATAAACTGCTATATTATACAGTGACCCACATCAGTGACAACCCATGAAGGATATATTATGATAAAGGTGATGCAGCGTCCATTAGTTACGGTATGGTAATAATAATAATAATGATAATAATAATAATAATAATAATAATAATAATAATAATAATAATAATAATAATAATAATAATGATAATAAACACATTCATTGGTATATGGTAATTAAGGCTCCAGTCCAAAAAAGATATGAAAAAAAATATTAGGACAAAACAACAACAACAGCAATCTCGGTCTCTCAGTTAGGTTAGGTTAGGTTAGGTTAGGTTAGGTTGTAAAATAACAATGGATGCGGAAGACCTTTATTATCATGTACTGAGATGATGATGATGATGATGATGATGATGATGATGATGATGATGATGATGATGATGATGATGACACTATTACTGGTTATGATAGTGATGATTGTGACGACACTGAGTTTGGATGAATTTACTGACATTACAACTTTTGTCATCACGAGGCACTTCACCTCCTCCCGACATCAGAAGCCACCAGAACCCTCCCTCCTTCTTTCCCTTCCTCTCTCCCTCTCTCCCTTCTTTCCTCCTTCCCTCCTTCCTTCCTTGTTTGTCCTCCTCCCTTCCCTTTCTCTCCCTCTCCCTCCCTCATTGAAAGAGTTCATTTCCGTTTCTTATTTATTTATTTATCACCTAATTCCATCTATTCCTCAGGTTTTTTATATATATTTTTGTATTTAGTATTTTATTATTTTTCATCATATTGAATTTTTTTTACTAGCATTCATTAATTATTTAGTCTATTTATATTGTTTTTCATTATAATTTATTTACTTATTCACTGTTTATTCATTTATCTAATAATCTTAATATATTTTCTTAATTCATGTCTGTTTATCATTTAATTATTTATTCTTTGTTTACTTATTCATATTTATTCGTCTAGTTCTTATATACCGTACTAATTATATGGTATTTTTTCTATCTATCTATCTATCTATCTATCTATCTATCCAAGTGCTTAACTATCTATCAATTATTTGTTTTAATTAATGATTGGATATACGTGTTTATCTTCTAATTTATTTAAGCATTCAATCATCCACACTTGTAGCAACGGGGCAACAACCTAATGGCAACAAGATAATTAGCTAGTATGGGATGATTAGCTAGAAACAAGAGTAATTAGCTGGCGACAAAGGGGTGATTAGCTAATACCAAGGGAGTGATTATCTTGTGACGAAAACTGTGAGATCGAGAAGTTGGTGACGATGCAGCTGACAGTGTTTGGAAACTAGCCAATATCCGCTGTCAACGTTGCTAATGACATGCAAACGAGGCAATTAGCCATAAATTAGTTTTAATGATATCACGTGGATAGTTATGAGGATGTTGTAATACCATCCTTAACGTGTTTTATGATTAATTTTTTAGTTTTTGCTTTATGTTCGTGTTACGATACAAAGCGAGTTTTTAACCCGCCACTCCCATAAATTCTTCAACCTGTTTAATAAGGAAAATTACCTTAAAAGTTTAAACTTACTATTTATTTACAAAAGTAACTAAAGCTGATGACGGAATTTTATACAATATATATATATATATACAACAAAAGAAATCAGAATACTCAAGTAATCAGTGGACAGGACTCACTACACGATACGACGCGACAATGACGGACTCTTCCCCAAACAACACCAACGCAGGTCTCTTTCCTCACTACACGATGCGACGCGACAATGACGGACTCTTCCCCAACCAACAACAACGCAGGTCTCTTTCCTCACTACACGATGCGACGCGACAATGACGGACTCTTCCCCAACCAACAACAACGCAGGTCTCTTTCCTCACTACACGATACGACGCGACAATGACGGACTCTTCATCACAATGCTGCCGCTAATCTCATGCATACTGATCAAACCAGTTAGCATACCATTACCGCCTCCCGTCGCTACTTATGAATATTTGGTGTTTCTTGTTGCTGTCAAGTGATGTTGGTGGAGATTTATTCAATTTATAAGGGTGGTGTATCCGTCCTTCAAGGTCCGGTGGTGTATCCGTCCTTCAAGGTCCGGTGGTGTATCCGTCCTTCAAGGTCCTACGGATTTCAGAGAGGAAGATTAAAGGTTTATAACGATTCGTGGAGTTTGTGTGACTAACAGAATTGCTGTACATGATTAGTTTATACAGATATGTGTATTAATTCACTCTAAGCGGCATTGTGTTGTTTGTCATGGAGGGAGGGCTTAATTTCATCACGAAACTTTGCCTCTTGGTGTTACTAAAGGTCTCGGTGTAATGGTTCACCTACGTCTTCTATTACTGACGTTTCTTTTTGATGTTTTCTGTCATACATCTGCTTTCTCAAGACCCTCAACAGCCTTCATCGTGACAAACACAGGAAAACGATCAGATAGGCCAGGACGTATGACTCCATTGAAACCGGGATTAATCTTCCTGGTGGGTAATTGTCGTGCTTGGATAGTGACGTCAGTGCTGGTGTCCCCTCCCTCCCTCCCACACCACTGTCCTCATTGAAGCTGTGAGGAGGAGGAAAGAGGTCGAAGGGTGTAGAAAAGTGAAGGGGAGGTGGAAGGGTGGTAGAGATATCGCTTTTTTTAAGACAACGAGAATTAAGACGATAATAGTTAGTGATGGAGTTGAAGAAATGGAGAGGCGGGGACTGCTTTGTGTTCTACCACAAGCTTTGATGGTGGTGGTGGTAGTGGTAGGAGAGGAGACTGTGGTGGAGTATGGTATTCTCATCCCTCGGGCGAGTACCTCTTACGACCAAAGTCCGATCATTGAAGACGAAGGATTTGCTCTGTGTCTTGTCGTCTTTCTCATGGTTCATCTAGCACTTGCTGACGGCTGCAATCCCTAGGCTAAATTCCCCACTGAGACTGACAATGACACTGACACCTTTTGGCTTCAAGAACTCGACAAATGACATCCCGAGAACATGGCCTGGCTGAGAGTCTTAAACCTCCACGTTGCATACTGTCAAATTTAGGATCAGTCGTGTTGAAGTTATTATGAAATGCGGATGATTTTTACATTAACAGCTATTGCCAGTTCCATCTATGCTCTTCCTACACTCTTGGGGGTTATTTCAGCGTATGTGATCGACCAGATAATCCGCTGAGTGTGTTGCCGAACTTAAGTATGCATCTCGAGTTGTTTCTTGTCTCTCAGTCGATGCACTGTGGAACTGATAACCACATCCTTCTTTCATACTAGTAATGATAAAAGTAGTAGTAGTAGTTGTAGTAGTAAGAGAAGTCGTATTAATAACAGCAAAAATAGTCGCATCTGTAATAACTATTATTATTATTATTATTATTATTATTATTATTATTATTATTATTATTATTATTATTATTATCATCTCCGTATCCCCTACATCAAAGAGTTTCTTCACTCTCTTGGCTGACTCACAAGAAGCAACATATATCGAGCTTGGTGCTGACTACCATCATAAATAAAGATGCGTTTCTTTAAGAGGGTGTATATATATGACCAGTTCTAATACCAGCCTGGGGGGGGGGGGGGTACCCACTGCCAATATCAATAGAAGAGATTTACCGCTGAGTTCTATTTCATTTTGGAATTGCATATTTGGCACAAGTTTCTCTGTTACACACACAACAACGAAAAGACAAACCTACATTTGCGAATTCACGGACGTTATAGGAAAGTAATTCTTCACACAGGAACTTTACCTTTACATTCATGGCGTATGTGACCCAGTAACCACCAGTATCAAGCCAAATGTCAACTTTTTAATTGACCTTTGGTACAACAATTCACCTAGATTCGGGTAGTGTGAATCTCCCAGAACCAGAGGAATGTTTCATCACGTAGATTCGACACACACGCTACTGACGTCTCCTGTAAACCACGGCACCAAAACACAGCATCGCTTCTGCCCACTCTGTAACCTTGAGACGACCTCCTAATAGCACAGCAGGGAGTCCAGTCCTCGTGGGTCCACTTTGAAATCCTATCTGTCTGTCTGTCTGCTGTCCCTCCTCGGCTCTCACTCCTCACATGGGGTGGATCAAAGGGGAACAGACACCTCAAGGAAGGGAGGAAATGGTTGGGGAGAGTGGTGGAAGACGAGTGGAGAAAGTGACAAGAAAATACTCTCTCTCTCTCTCTCTCTCTCTCTCTCTCTCTCTCTTATATTATTTGTAGTCAAGATTAGTCGACAAATAACTTCAGGTATTTAGCACGAGTTGAGTGACTTTAACTTGGCGGAGTATAAGAACTTTAACTTAATAGGAGCATAAGGATTTAATTAACAAGAGCATATAAGGACTTTAACAGGCATAAACACCATAACTCGACAGGAGCATTAAAAAAAAAATACCATGACAGGAAAAGAAAGACTTCAACTTGACAGAGAAACGCAAATCTTTTTAAAGTGAAGGGGACGGGGAAAGACGTCGGGTACGGAGACGGGGGACAGGACCGAGGGAGGGACAGTTGATCGTACCCTGACAAGTTAATTGAACCTCGATCCTCGTCCTCGTTCTCGTCCTCGTTCTCTCGTCCTCGTAAGGCCCAGCAGCGCCATTATTCACTCAACATCCTCGTTAATATTCATTGCTTTTCCCACACCAATTGCCAGACATTAACCGCAGATAATTGAGGGTTGATAAAGCCACACTACACTACTTGGGAGATATAATTGATGCTGCAAAAGTTGGTGACGTTAAGAAGTGGGTGTAACGAAGAGACGATAAGTAACATTAATAAAGAAGAAGAAATATGAAGAGGAGGAGGAGGAGGGAGAATGAAGAAGAGATACCAAGTCTGTTAAGAGAGTCGTTAAGGCAGTTTGGTGGTAAAATAATTATGAGGGGGGGATATCTTAAAGACTTTGTAACTTTTACTATTTCTTGTAGCGTTATGTTATGTATGTATGTATGTATGTATGTATGTATGTATGTATGTATGTATGTCATAATAGGGGAGTTTTTATGTTAGTATTGCGACTACCAAAATTTACTATTACTTCTACTATTCTTCCTAATAGCCACACCTTCGCCACCACCACCACTACTACTACTACTACTACTACGGCTACTACGACGGAAGAAGCAGACTGGTCGTGGGTGTCAGTATACGTCCCTTAGACTGTGTTTATGGGGGGTTTGTTTACTGTCACTACCAACTACGCTGACTAGATTTATTGGTCTGTAATAGTGGAAGGAAAATATTGGTGTTTTTTTACGGCGGTGACTTTGATGTTTTGTGTGTGTGTGTGTGTGTGTGTGTGTGTGTGTGTTGTGTGTGTGAGCGTTACATCGTAATAGGTAAGAGCCGAGACCTTTTCCAACTTTGTGATCTTGAATTTGAAGTTTAAAGGTTACGTGTTTTACCGAATCTCTGAAGTTGTGTGTGAGAGACAGTTCGAAGCAGCCCTACATAACTTACACGGGATGAGCCAGCACACCAATCAGCATTCGAGTCAAGAGGAACAACTTCACCGCGGTGGGGAAAAAATTCGAAATTCAGAAAGCAGAATGGTTCACAACTATCAAACATCAAGATGGACGTTTCTCTTTTGGGGGAACTCTGTGCGTGGAGAATTAAATGAATGATGGGAATTTTGTTGTGATTTTTACATACGAAAACCTAAACCCTTCCCGCTCTCTCTGTCACAGTTTTGAGGGACTAAAGTTTGGTACCAAGTTAGCGTTTTTATCTTGTATTGATAATCCCGGCCAGGGTGAACCTCAGCCATATGTGAACGTAAATGTCTCTGATGGATCTGTTCTAACTCAGCTGCTGATTCACACTGGATGTCCAATGTTCCAAAAATATGCTGAAAAAATGTTCATCCCATTGACACTGCTTCTAAAGCGGACATTGTGTAGGAAACTCAAACGATCAGAGAGAAGCGCAGGTGTACTGGGCGAGAGTGAGAGTAACAAGACTGGATAACCGAATGCCTACCAGTGTGAATAAATGTTAATAAAGGTCTCTCTCTCTCTCTCTCTCTCTCTCTCTCTCTCTCTCGTCCGTATCCAAATACTCCCCACCTCAGGGTTGACTTAACACGAGACACGAACCCTTGTGCCAGTGTTCATGCTTCACGTACGAACCAACGAGCCATACTTGATGACGTTATAATCAGATGAGGCTCATGTGTGGTGACATTCTCTCACCTACTGAAGAAAGTTGAAGCTTCACTCGTGCATACTGCAGGGTGCCTGTATTCCGGCACCTCAGTTACGCCTGCAGTTGTCTGGCGTATACTATAGACGGGCAAAGGATGACTAATAAAAGTCTATAAACGCCTCAGAGGACATTACTCAGTCGAGTGTTCATACCTGAAGATAGCGGATGTCCGCCCCACTAGGGGTCACAGCCCCAAGTTGAATAACCCACAAGTTTAGAAAAATGCCAGGGCAAACTTTTTTTGGTGTGAGAGTTATGAACTCTTGGAATAATCTGCCAGAGAGTGTTGTGACGACACCGAGAGTGAGCTCATTCAAAACCGGACTTAATCGTCACTGGTGCAGTGAGTAATAGTAACATGAGACTTGACCGACCGCCCAAGCAGCTAACAAGACGATCAGTGGAAAAGAGGATAAAGTAAAGTAAAGTAAAGTATCATTGAGGCCATCGAGGCTGAAGCCTGAGGCCCCGTGCTTGAGGGACCTCTAATCACAGTGTGCAGACAATAGCATTTTCGTCTTTAAAATTCCTCTACTGCGTTAAGGTTTTTTTAGATTTGTTTCTCAAGTGACTTAAACACAGTACGTGTACTTTGTGTAATAGTATATAATAATAATCTATAAGAAAGGCACAGATTATGACATTAACCTCAAGCTCCAAATACAGTTAATCCGACCCTCATTGAACACTCATATAGAGGACATAAATTCACCTACATATTAAGGGACGATATTACAACCTCCTTCAACACGATCCAAGATAAAAGTTCAGACGTTGATCCTCTGCCACATAAGACACTGTGTGAAGAACCAAAACAGAGCAGGTCAGCGTTGAGGGAGATGACTCTACCTACGCCGGGGAGTAATTTTCTCCATTCCTTTGAAAACTTTACCAATCTTCCCCATTCTGAGAGGGAAGGAAGGGAGGGTAGACGGAGGTGGTACAAGATGAGTAGTGATGATCTGATGGTGAGGAGAAGAGAAGAGGAGGAGGGAAAAATAGAATAATGTCAACACACAAGGAAAAGTAGAATATAAGGAGGAAGGGGGAGGATGAACACACACACACACACACACACACACACACACACACACACACAAGAATTCTGTCAACTGTAAACGTTTAAGATGACCAATAAATAATGTCTAATAATTCAACTGGATGAAGGAGATTTGTATACGAATATTTTCCTAACCTAACCTAACCTAACCTAACCCTGGTGAATATTTTTTATCAGGAGAGAGAGAAAGAGAAAGAGACTGAGAAAGAAAAGAGAGAGAGAGAGAGAGAGAGAGAGAGAGAGAGAGAGAGAGAGAGAGAGAGAGATTAAAAAATGCATAAAAAGAAAGAAAGAAAGAAAGAAAGAAAGAAAGAAAGAAAGGAGTCTCAACATTACCTTCCACTGAGACCATTGTGTTATTTCCTTGTCTTATTATACCTACTTAAGGTTAATGTTCCTAACCTCGTAATGGAGCTTGATGACTTGATATCCGGCCCCAGATGCCCGCCATAACTGGTTGTACATTCTTATATCCGGCCCGTGTTGCCTGCCTCTGCTATAACTTGTCGCCTATTCTTATATCCGGCTCGTGATATCTGTCATAACTCGTATTATATTCTTGTATCCGGCCACTAGACCTACTATAACCGGTGCTATATTTGTGTATCCGGCCGCAAATGGGAATTTATCTAATGCCATTCATTCAGTGGAATTTTCCCTGAAAGAATTTTGTCCAAGGAATTCTGTCCGGTAGATTTTTTTTTCCAGGGAATTTTTCCTCGGGGGAATATTGCCCAGGGGAATTTATCGCCAGAATTTAGTCCAGAGAATTTTTTTGAGAGTTTTCCCCTATATATTTTGACTAAGGAATTCTCTCTCTAAAAAAATTCTGTTCAGGGGAATTGACCCAGGAGATATTGTCAGGGTAATTTGGTCTGGCGGGTTTTCTTACATCACGGGAAGTTCAGCAAAGTCAGGGAAAAATATCTCACTTCCTTGACGTCGCTTGAAAAGGGAAAAAATTATCGAGTGTATTGAAAAATCATCCTTAGCTTTCTGTATAGGGGTGGAGGTGGAGGATGGGTGGGTGGAGGTAGAGGTTGATTGGGTGGAGGTGGAGGCTCAGTGGGTGGAGGTAGAGGGTCAGTGGGTGGAGGTAAAGGAGAAGGTAAAAGACTATGAGTGGAAGAGAAGGGGGAGGAGGCGCAGACCCAGTTGGTGAAGAGAGATGTAATTAAAGACAGAAGTAAACAGTAAACAACCTAAGACGTTATTACATTCCCGTGGATCAAGACTCTGGCCTCATGTGGGGGGGGGGGCAGGGAGGAGGGGGGCAGGAGGGGCATGGAGGGAGGGGGCAGGAGAGGGCAGGGAGGGGGGGGCAGGGAGGGGGGGCAGGAGGGGGCTGGGAGGGGGCAGGGAGGGGGGGGAGGGGGCAGGAGGGGCAGGGAGGGAGGGGGCAGGAGGAGAGGCATGGAGGGAGGGGGGCAGGGAGAGGGGCAGGGGAGGAGGGGGGCAGGGAGGGGGGCAGGGGGGGGGCCTGGGAGGGGCAGGGAGGGGGGCAGGGAGGGAGGGGGGCAGGGGGAGGGGGGAGGGAGGCAGGAGGGGAGGAGAGGGAGGGGCTCACTTGACTCCCCAGCCCAGTACACCAACTCCTCCATCTTACCCTTCCAAGGTAACGATGACATATCAGCTTAATTAATTAGATAAAGTGACGTCTGATTAAAGGATTAATTAGCTCTTGTATAATCCTGAACTCGTATAAAAAAAATTAATCACTATAGTGGTGTTGTAACGATGGAGATTAATATTGATTTATCACACTTATGTAACAGTTTTATTTTAGTCACATTAGATCGTCTTGCTTATTAACGAAATTGTGTGTATGGGTGAATGTGCGTTTGTGGGTATGTTCTGTGTGTATATATGTGCATTGCTTGTATGTTTTGATGTATGTGTGTCAGTTTGCGAGTTTTTTGGTGCATCAATGTGTGTGTGTGTGTGTGTGTGTGTATACATTAATAATAATAATAATAATAATAATAATAATAATAATAATAATAATAATAATAATGATAATAATAATAATAATAATAATGATAAACCATACTACAAAATACAACTAAAATTTCACAATAAAAATAAAAAACTCAAAAGAAAAACAAATATTAAACAACAGAAATAAAACACTGATAAATTCTACCAAAAAATACATAAAATCCTTCAATATAAAACACTATATAACAATTACCAGGTCAATATGTAGCCGTAATAGAGTTTCAGATTTCATACATACAAGATCTAACACCACAAAGACCCGGGCGTGTTACCTCTCTATCTACGACGCCGCCTGTAACCTAACTCTCTGTAAACTGCATCACGCCTATTTCAATTTAAGCTTCAATAGGCAGTTCACGAGCTGTCAAAAGATAAAGGCTTTATGTACTGGGGGGACCAAATATTTCTCTTGGCATATTGTATAAAGTGTTTTTTTACGTATATTGTATAGATTAAATAATATCGAGGTGTTCTTCATTTTCTCTGATCGCTTATACAGATTTACCTAATCCTAACCTAACCTAGTACACATAATACCTGACCAAAAGTAATATGAAAAGATAAGAAAAGACAAAGTGAGAGAGACAGATAGAGAGAAAGAAAAAAAAATAGACGAAAGAGAAAAGGAGAACAAAATTAAGAAAGAGAAAGTGAAATACATACAAATAAATGAAAACCTGATATATATGGGTCAATTCTCAGATAATTTACTTAATACTTTGATCAACAAAATAGATGATAAATTACTAAAATTCGAAAATCATGAAAACTACAAAAAAAAATTTCCCTCTCTGACCTTGATGTTGATCTAAGAGTATTTAATGGAGCCCCTCACCCTTCACCTACCTACTGCCTCCTCCCTCACCTCCTACCTCTCTTCCCTTGCTCCCTATACCTCTTACCAACCCTACTTTTCCTCACCTCCTCTTCCTCATCCTTCTCTTCTCCTTCTCCCTTTCTTATTTTCTTCTTCTCCTCCTCCGTCTACTCCCTGTCACCCTTTTCCTTTTTTCTTCCTCTTCTTTCCTCTTTCCTCTTCCGTTCTTTCCCTTTTCGTTTTCTCATTTCTCCCATCGTTCTTCTCCCCTCCTCTACCCTTCCTCACGCTCCTCCCTCCATCTCCCCCTCCCTCCCTTCCTCACGCTCCTCCCTCCATGTCCCCCTCCCTCCCTCCCCCACATCGTTCCAACTTAATGCATTTCTCTAGTGAATATTAGTTTGTGATGGAGTCAGGGAGAGTGGTGAGGGAGAGGTGGGAGGGAGGGGGAAGAGTAGAGAGGGGAGGAGTCGAGGAAGGAGAGAGAGAGAGAGGGAGGGGTAGAGGTGTGGGGAAGAGGGAGAAATAGAGTTAGGAATAAATAAAAGAGGGAGAGGAAGGGAGGGAGATAAAGAGATAGAGAGAGAGGGGGGAGGGGGAAGAGGTGTGGTAGAGGTGGGGAGGGAGATAGAAAGAGAGAAAGAGAGGAGGAGAGGTGGAGAAAAAGAGTGAGATTTTGTCGAGGCTATGAACAATACTGCTGGTGGCTGTTAGGAGACCTCGCCCACAGATTCATTCCAAGTTCGCATGATCGACTCCTCACTGGTCTAACTCGGTGGCGCTAAATTTTCTCACTTAACTGGAGATGAAAGAACGTATTTAACTGATTCATTTAAGGTAAAACATAAAGCTAGAGTCTCAAAGGTTCTTAAGTTAGATTCACTCCCTAACTTGAGATGAGAGAACGTATATAAAAACTCTCCAGTTACATTATGAAAAATATCATCAGAACTTTATCGAAGCTCACACCTTTCTCGAGCCAATTAGATCCGTTCTTTCAACATACATACATACATACATACATACATACATACATACATACATACATACATACATACATACACACATACATACATACATACATACATACTCTACCAGTCGTGTACTGTTCCAACATCAAGTATTTTTCCGAGGAACAACTAGACAAGGCACAAAATGTCGCTGTCACATACTGAGTCCGTAGCCTTTATGCTTCCATCAACTGATTATTATCCCATCAGCCTCGGTTCGTTGGCTCATACGCGATCAGGTAACTCGAGCTCAAGGGTTCGAGTCCTGAGCCTGGTGAAGCTAATGAACTAACACTGAACGAGGCCTTATACCTATCAGTTGTCTGTGCTATTAGAAAAAAAACGATGATGTGTGTGATTTATTGTAGAGTAATAGTGGATTCCATAAATATGACTGCAAGTAGATACAGTACTCGGCCATATTCATTTCCCCAACTGTAGAAAAAGGTGTCCTCTTTTTCATGCGGTGTTGGTGAGAGAGAGAGAGAGAGAGAGAGAGAGAGAGAGAGAGAGCCCTGTGTGACTGGCTGAGAACCGCTCCACACCAATTTCCTTCTCCCGGTCGCCATATTTCCCCTGGACGTTGTGGATTCACCTTTTTTTTTTCCTTGCTCTCATTTTTTCCCTTTCCTCTTTGCTCTACACAATTTCTGAAAGGAAATCCAATTTACAGAGATTATTGACTTATGTTATAGTACTTTAGCCGGCGTTTGACTGAGATTAAAGGCCTCTCTCTCTCTCTCTCTCTCTCTTTCTTGCACTTTTTCTGCCACAAAAAGATCGCAGAAAATATTCCAGTCATATTGACTTCCCAACCTGACTCTCACACCCCCCATCTCTCTCTCTCTCTCTCTCTTGTTTGGCATATTCCATGAACGATTTTATTTACATACATACATACATACATACATACATACATACATACATACATACATACATACACTGACCAAGAAATGTGGACACTTAATATATTGATAGTTACTTACATTGCCAAGGCTTAATGAATATATATTGTATAATAATTCCCACCTTACAGACAGCCTTACTAAAACCAGTGAGTAAAATAAAGTAAAAGTATCACAGTACAAATGAAATTATTCCACAAAATAAACTGAAATAAATCTAATTATCTTTACAAGAACTGAAGGAACAGTTAAAGCATAAAAAATTATAGAAAATAAAATACAGAACAGTACAGGACTATGATTTTATAATCTCCATTAAGAGGAAAATGTAGTACAGTACAGCACAGTACAGTTTTATGCTCTTTTATCATGTCTTTTAGTGTTCTCTTTTGTGTTTCAGTCAAGCAAGTTGCCTTCTCTCTTGAAAAGAAGCTTTACAACCAACACTCGCGCTTCAGCATTCAAATATGGCGCCACGGATCAAGCTGATTTGTTTACATTTATCATGCCCAGGCCTACCAACCCTCCCGAGTTGCGGCATTGCGGTTACTAAATGGTAACCAGAATGTACAAGTTGCTAATGGAGTTTGACGAAACCATTTGTCAGGGTACTAAAACTCAACCCGACATTCGGAATTGCTCTTCGGACTTGCTGTCCAGAATGTTTAAAAAAAATGGCCGGAAGACTTATCCCGAAATGTTCCAATAACTATTCAGATCACTAAATAGTAACCCGAACCAATCACTTATATTCAGTTTAAAAAAATAATTACGGCTCGGAGGGCGCTTTCGGGATAATCATAAGTAACCCGAATTTAAAAAAAATGGCCATATGCTAAATAAAATCGTTTATCGGTATTTAAATGAAATGTTACAAGTGAAGGGGTTAGGGGAGAGAGTTTATTAGGAACCTTTGAGAATCCATCTTTGTCTTATCATTAGTGAGTTTAGAGATCTATTCTGACATTACCAATGATCCCTTATCCGTCCCTGTGTTATAGTTCTTTACTAGCGTCTGTGTGTCTGTCTGTCGTCCTCTAATTATTAAATCCTGGACTCCTCTTTTTCCTCAATTGGTTTTAAATTTGATTTGGTGATTCATAACTAGACCTGCATTCTTCCCCCTGATCCTGCAGCAAATGAGTTTAACGGCCAAAATGGCCGACTACTTCCAAAATGGCCGACCAATTCCAAGGTGGCCGACCACTTCCAAGATTGCCGGCCACTTCCAAGATGGCTGACCACCAATTTTCGAGAAGGACCAATTCAGTGGTGAACTTAAGTAATTGTCTGAGTTTACAAGAGGCAAGAGCTCACCTAGTCTTACACAGACTCACTAATGGTCGGCGCTCTGGTTGATGAGGGAGAAAAAGTTTTAATGACGTATTGTTTTTCTGGTCTAAGATCATCGTGAACGCGCACGCACAGAGGCGCGTGTGTGTGTGTGTGTCTTGACTGCCACTACAGGTGTTAGGCCGCCATCACATTTGTACAGGGAGTGTAACTTGTGCACATGTCACCAATCCCCCCCCCCCCACCCCTCTCCCCCTCCATGTTCTAGTGAGGTGTTAAAGGATGTTCTTCCTTGCAGTGTGAGGTCTTGGCCTATATCCACATCCTCCTCAACCTTGTACACTTCATCACCACCTCATGTCTCTTGTACTACAATCAACATCAAAAAGAGAGAACAAGAAAAGGCCCATTATAGATTATAATACAAAGAAAGAACCTTATATATTATTATTTTTCCCTCTCTCTTTTTACGTCTGTGTAGAAGTTTTTCCTGCAGCAAACAGTATTTAACTGATCAGAAAATGCTTACATGTAAAGTAAGCAAAGTAAATGTCGCTAGGTGTTCAAAACTTTTGTCTTTCGACAGAAAATAGAACAAACATATTGTAAATACATTAACCTACTTTAGTACTGATTAGTGTTAAACAGCGATATAAGGATCTCGATGTAATGTATTCGGGAGGTCTCGCCACGGTGGACTTTAGATACTCCTTCAAAATCAAAATCGTTTTCTTTCAGGGTTTGTTTATATGCACGTCACGAATTACAGTGACTAATTCGTATATATTTAAATTTAATTTAAACTAGTAGGAATGTGGAGTCTTGATCACCTAGTAACATTGGATAATAAATTTTAAGTCCCTTAACATTATATGTTGACCTTCATGGACGACTTTTTATATTATTATTACATAATAGCATTCGGTGGCAATGCACGACTCAGCAGCATGGTTACCAGATTGGGTGAAAAGTAGCTGATTTGGCTACCTTTTTGGGGTGTACGCTACTAAAATTAGAGATCCGCTACTTGCTACTTTTTGGGCTACTTCAAATTACATGGGCTTATTTTCAGATAATTGAGCTACTTCTATTTTGTACTCTTGCTAAAACACTAAAGAAAGTAAAGAACCTATCACCAAATATTTGTCTAAGTCACACACGCCCTCCATTCTCAGAGCTCCCACTTGAACTTGCTGGTCAGTCTAAGATACTGAAATTGAGTCAGTGGCGTCAAGCCTTAACTATTGATTGGGATCATATTTTTTAAGGAAATATACCAACTTCTGGATCGCTCTTTTGGACGCAAGCTATCACAGTAAAAATGCTGCGGGAGAGCTTGTGTTTAAAGAGCTTGCAGAATTTGCACGAAAAGTTTGTGGGGTACGTGATGTTTGGTTCACACTCAGGATGGGATGGAGAAAGGAAACTCACAATATGCTCTCTGTATACATATTGTATTGGATGTACAGTGCAGCTTGGTGCTGGGAAGTGGCAGCGTGGTTACAAGCGTGATGTAGAGAGAGCTGGTTGGTGAGGGTTCTCAGAGGAGGATCAGCTTGTGGGTCACCATGCTCGCCGGCGGGAACGAGGACCACCAGGCAGCGGCGGAGGAGGTGGTGTTGCTTGCTGCGGCTGTAGCTAGAAGAAGAGAGCAGTGATGATGATGATGATAATGGAGATAAAATGGCAATGACTTGCCATGGGAAGGGAGAGAAAAGGTAAGGTAGAAGGTGACTGCTCTCTACCTAGGTAAGCTCTCTACCTAGGTAAGGTAGAGAGCAGTCACCACGAGGTCAGGTCTTATATAGCGGAGGTAGGCGTGGCTTAATAGTTGACCTCCGTCATGCAAGGCGGGCCTGGTTGACCTAGACCACGAGGCATACACTGGGGAATTCGAGGGGTCGGCTACTCAGCGACCTACAGCGTTTGTAGGGGAGGTATCCACTACAAGTTTACAGCTAGCCAATATTTAACGGGTAGTTGAACGGGTATTTTCGAGTTACATCAGTTAAAACTAAATTGAGGAACAGGATGGGGCTAGAGTTCTTAACGCCAATATTAAGAATAAAAACAAGCCTTAAACTAAATAGAACTTGTTGATCGTCATTTGATCCTCTAATGTCCACCCTGAACTATGACTCATCAATCTATAGAGAAGAGGAAGTAGATGCAGAAGAGTAAGACCTTCTGAACAGTGTAGATCTATTAAGTAGAAACTTCAATCTCCCTAAAAGTGATGTGTGTTTACAAAAGATTTATAGTTGCGTTAATTTAAGTAAGATTAAAAAGAAGAAAAGTTATGTTAATTTAACTGAAACAAGAAACAAGAAGAAAGCTCTTTTTGTTAGAACAAAAAGGAACAAGAGCAACAAATAAGTGCCAAGTTAAAGCTATAAGTTGTCAGTTATATACCTTTACAGGTAGTATATCTATATCTATGTACATATTTTTTTATCTATGTATCTCTCTCTCTCGCTCTCTCTCTTTTTCTCTCTCTTTAGATCCGCTACTTTTAAGGCCTGTTTCCGCTACTTTTGATCACGACTCACAAGTATCTGGCAACACTGCTTAGCCGCAGAAGAGTGAAGACTACTGAGGGTTCCCAGCTGAAACTAATTTAAAGGTTATTCGTAAACCATTCAGTGGTGTTAAGGTTAGTTTATAACAATAGCAAAATGCCCGTTGATTGTTCTCGACTACAAGTTATTCAGAAGCATTTGGAAAGCAATCAGAAGGTTAGTTGGTAGAAATAATTTTATCAGGCCTTTCAGATAACTACCGCTAGGTAGAAGCACCTCAAACTGGCTATCCTCATCCCTCAATGTCATTCGATAAAAACTCATTTTACCCATAAGTTTAACATAAAGAATAATCCAGTAAGTCTTGTGCACAGAGTGATAATTAGAACTTCTTAATCTCAAAATATATACGAGGGTCAGTGACGTGAATAGTGGGAAGAGGGGGCATTTGGCCATCTCCCTTTGGTTACAAAACACAAGTGGATGGAAATCAAATTATGTTCTTTTTTACGAGTCTTACCTCAGAAACTTAAACACTACCGAAAGTGGCTCTGTGGTCGAATGTTGGAGCTACCTAGCCCACATGATGTGTGTATGTGATATTGTATTCTTAGGTAATAGAATCCATTTCAATTAGCATTTTGTATTCGTAGTGGATATTTTGCCGTGACTGGCTAAGTTCCTACTAACGATATTTTACTGTGAGTGCACTTCTACTTAATATTGGAAGAACAAATACGTATAATGTATACAGCCTTAACAACATCAACCTAGAGAAGTCGACTTGTGAAAGAGACCTAGGGGTACTTGTAAGCCCGGACCTACGGCCTAGAAAACAGTGCGTTAATGTTCGAAATAAGGCAAACAGAGTATTGGGTTTTATATCTAGAAGTGTAAGTAACAAGAGTGCAGAGGTCTTATTGCAACTATATCTTGCGCTAGTCAGGCCGCACCTCGATTATGCGGTTCAGTTCTGGTGCCCCTATTATAGAATGGATATAAATTCACTAGAGTCGGTGCAGCGAAGAATGACAAAATGATTCAGGGACTTAGAAACCTTCCATATCAGGATAGGTTAAAGAAACTTAACTTGCATTCCCTAGAAAGACGAAGAGTGCGGGGAGATATGATAGAAGTATTTAAGTGGGTGAAAGGAATCAATAAAGGGATATAGATAAAGTTCTTATAATATCCGAGCAGGATAGGACTCGGAGCAACGGATTCAAGTTGGATAAGTTTAGGTTTAGGAGGGAGATAGGAAGAAACTGGTTCACAAATAGGGTGGTGGACGAGTGGAACAAGCTTAGCAACTTTGTAGTAAGTGCGGGAACTCTGGAAAGTTTCAAAAGGAGGCTAGATAGATTCATGGATGATAGAGAGTGGTAGTAACTCTCGACAGGAGCTGCCATGCACAGGCCAACCGGCCTATTGCAGACTCCTTATTTTCTTATGTTCTTATTGGCTAAGAGGTTAGGTAAGGTTGGATAGGTTTCCTTGGTTGGTTAGGTCAGGTTCTATTAGGTCCTAGTAAATGTTGCCTCATTTGGTAATTATATAGGACTAACCCGCGAGCGAAATTGATTGAAAACAATTATGAAAACGCCGGATTTTCATTGTTGAATTATAGTAGACATTGTTGTAGTTTGTGGAAATATGTTAAAAAATGGATATTTTTAAAATAAAAGCTACATAACATTTGTGGCTATGAAAAACAGACCTAACCAACCAAACCAAACAAACCTACCTAACCTGACCTAACTTCCCCAGTATATTAAACAGTATGCATAATAGTCAGTTGAAAATATGGTTTGACCCCAAAAAAATTCCTACAAAAGGTTTCTCAACTGTTTATTGTAGTATCAGGTGTACTTAATAACATATCAAAAGTCTACAACAGTCTGACCACGAGAAAGGTCTAATTTACAAGATGGCGTCGAAGTTAGCCACCAGATCCTTAAAATGCCCGTTACTCCTTCATTATTCATCCTAGACAAGTAATTTCGTTGTCTAACCCCATGTTTTGGGGATCTAGGAATCCAGTTAGCATATTTAAAATAATAGTGAAGTGATTACAGAATTACAAAATCCAAGATCCGACACAACCAGGTGACTGAGACATCTGTCCACCAGCAAATGTCCACGGAAAGCTCTTTGCACTGATTTTCCAGTCATCATATGCTGGATGGCATTTCCACCATAGATAACTTCCATAATGCTCCTGAGGCCTGTGCCTTCCATCAGTGTGCCTATTGCACCAAGAAGGTTCATGAATGTGTGAAAACATCCAAGCATCAAGACAGTGCTTTTCAAGTGGCTACTCTGTGGTGCATCCATGATGATCTCTGCAGCTTTCCAATACAGGGGCTGATCAAACGTAATAATGGCCGGAGCATGGTGTTTGGTAGCGAGATCACAAACGAAATCAAGCGTGGACAGAATGCATGTCTTGTCCCCAGAGTACAAGTCAATCATAGGCAAAAATGCAATTGATGATTGGTCTGGATGCTCTAATCCTTGATGAATGATATGCATCATTCCCTGCCACCCAGGGGTTTCCTGCTTGAAGTTTAGTGAAAGCTCTCACAGTACATCAATTATCTTATCACTGCTGACCAATGCCTGGAGTTGTTCAAACATGATGGTTTGGCGCACATGTTTAGCGAAGCGATGTTCAATGATTGGAATTTTACTTTTCACTGAAAAATCAAGGTTGGTAACGTTTCTCCTTGGAATGACATGATTCTTCTTTCGCCCTGGGGTAAGTGCTGCTATGATCCCCATTCCGTGGAAGGTCCCCCTGCCATCAATAGTAAGGATATTGTGGTCAACATTATCCCCGGCACAAAGAAATGTCATGTCTAGCAAATCAATGTCATCCACTAACAAATCTGGAGCAACTGAATCCACTGCATTCTTTTCAAAACGCATGACTTCTTTATAAGAAGAACTAAATCCCATTTCATGAAGGGTATCCACCAGGAACTGTGACTGATACATATGATGTACCTGCACTGCAAGGCCAACTTGTAAGGGAGCTACAACAGCATGTGGTCGAACTGCCTTGACAATTGCATGTCCTATTCCTGCAATCTTTCGTCTTGTCTCCTTTCCCACGAAAAGACCATTCAACAGCATCTACAGAGTGTCTGGAACAAACGAAAGGGCAGAATCAAGCTTGAGTGACTTTGCACTTGGATACTGATCTGTAACGGATGGCACATTAGATTTGATATCACTTTTAATGAGTCGTGTCGCTGTTTCAATGATTGCCTGTTTCTGTGATTCTTCGTTCTTTGCTTGGATGTTGAAATAAGATCTCATTATCTGTGATGTCTTTTCCCTCATTGTCACTATGTCATAAAGGCCTTCCCCTTCAGCAAAATGAAAATTGTCCCCATACTGTTCTTTCAATTTTCTTTTGAGGTATTGATTTCCATATGGTTCAGAATGTGTATTTATCAGAAATTCCTTAATTTTTTCTCGTAAATGTGAAATTGTCAATTGTTCTTCAACATTATTCTCAAGGTAAGAGCAAACGTTCATGAATGCCTGCTCCTGTTCTGCGCTTTGCCTCTGGGACATTCTGGAACTGTAGTGGTATGCTAAGCCCAGACCGGAAATTACCACTGCAAGAGCGATGGTAAATACAGTCTGCAGCATGTAGATCACAGCCATAATATTCAATCCTGCCTTTCACAGTGAAGGCCCAATCATCTGAACGACTGTCACAACACTCAAGAATGGTCTGCACAAACGTATCGGTCTTTACATAACTAAAGCAAGCACACTCGCACTGTTGATTCCATCAGCTCCCTTCTGACGAAGTTCAACCACATTAGAAACATCTAAGTCTTCACGGCAAATGGGGCAAGTCTCATGGTCAGGCCTGAAAAGATACGAAAATGAAGGTCATTAGTAAATAAAGTCAGTTAATAAATAATGTAAATAAACAGTCAACACAAAGCAAATTGTATCTTGGATTTCACAATTATGTAATCATGTCGGTTTTTTAACAAGCCAAACAGATTCCTAGGCCACCAAAACATGGGGTTAGACATCAAAATTACTTCTCTAGAATGAATAATGAAGGAGTACAGGCATTTTTAGGATTTGGTGGCTATTCGACGCCATCTTGAAAATTAGACCTTTCTTGTGGTCAGACTGTGGTAGACTTTTGATATGTTATTAAGCACACCTGATACTATAATTAACAGTTGAGAAACCTTTTGTAGGAATTTTTTTTAGGGTAAGGTGGGTTTTTTTCATAAATGCAGCCGCCTATAAATTGATATCTTTTGAGAAGCCAATTCTTTGTTTCATGTTTGTTTATGATCTTTTTCTCTTTTCCTGGACAAAGGCAAAACACACAAGCCCAAAAAATTTGATTCATTGTCAATGAGTGGGAGACACCTTGTCTTGTCCCTGCTGAATTCAAAATGGATATGAGTCAGTAAGGTCTGTTGGGTTGAATAGTGTGTGTGAACACTCAGTTGGCACAAACTGGAATGCCACAGTCTGACTTACAGGCTGAACTGAGTGTGTGTGGTTCCTTTTAATTATGAATGAACAATTACATAGGGACATTTCATTTTATGACAGACAGGGGAGAAAGAGTTTCCTAGTTTCCCTTTCTCTCTCATATTTGGGGTTTTAAATTAGTATGTATTGAGAGGGCTGGAGAAATAATCCCATTTATGGCCAAACATGGTTTAGAATGTGCAAGTCTTTGTTAAGGGTTTCAATCCTTGACCTTTTAGCCTCACTGGTCTGGGGACAACCACTGAATCAGCTGGAGTTGAAACAATGATTGAACCCTAATTCAATTGGATAAGGAGCTACATGCAGCTAAAACTGTCTGCTTGGATAATTTATCTTGTAGCTAATCATGTCAAAGCTCTCTTGAAGACATGGACTCTGCCAATGGATGTTTTATTGGTATAAATTTCTCAAGGCATCTGTTTCTACTCCTTAATCATAAATTATGATTTCTTATTTCATTTCTTCAGTTTTCTCTATTTGTATGTGTGTTATTGATCTGTTTATGTCAGATCTATGTATTATGTATTTTTTAATTAAACAAGAATTATTATTTCAGGTACCGTCTGTGAGCCTATCAAACGTAAACATGTCTGGCAATCCCCTGACATGCCATGTGTTAAATACTGCTACAGGAAAGCCAGCAGCCAATATGAAGATTACTCTCCACTGTTTATATGATGGTAACTGGCAGAAAGTGGCAGACAAGTAAGTAAAAAGGCTGCCTCATATATTCTAAAAAGAGAACTTGAAATAACATTAAGCCTTTCTAATTTTGTTATTTGTTAGCTTTGCTGTATACAGTGGTCCCTCGGTTAACAAGCACAATCCGTTCCAGCAGGTTGCTCATTAACCGAAAAACTCGTTAACCGAAACCATTGTTGCAATGGGTTTTTGGGTAATTGGTTCCAGCTCACCGAAAATTGCCTAAATTCAACAAAACCGGTAGAAAAGTACACTTACTTTGAGGTGTGTATGTAGAAGGCTCCTGGATGATGATGATGATGATGGGAATTAGAATGGGGGTGGAGGAGAAGGAAGAAGAGTAGGCATTGGGGTGGAAGAGAAGTCACCCCATGGCACCATTTCACCCATAAAATTTTAGTTCTCTTGGTGTATTTCAACACTGCACTGCATTATATATTGTTAATATGTAAAATATATTTCAAAATGACCAATAATTTGCTTGGAAACACAGAAAAAAGGGTTTAGTTAAAGAGAGTCTCAAGCAAGATGTTACCGCCACTGAAAACAGAGAGAGAGACTAACGCCTGTCTGGTGTGTTAACAGGCTGGATGGCACGCCAGAAACTAGTTTCTTTACCTTCAATTATATTCAGTAATTGTTAAAATGACTAAAAAAGTTAATATTAAACTTTTAAAATTGTTGAATAGTATAAACTTTTTGATATTTACTAAAATAGTATGGAATTTAAGCCCTAAAACCAGTTACAGTGGGGTATGCTATAACGAACGGATCCTACTATGAATATTCCTATAACGAACGGTTTTACCTATAAAATTGAGATTGCTATAACGAACGAAACTCCTACAATGAACATTATTTAGAAAAAAAAAATCTTTTTTTTTTCTTTTTTTTTACTAATTTATTGTTTTTTTATTACAAGTATTAATGATGTTCTTTATTTCAGGGGTTTAGATGCTTATTTATGCACTTTTTTACAATTTTTACAATTTTATATTATATTTTTCAGTGTTAAGTGGTTGTATTTGGGGGCCTGGAACGAATTAATCCTATAACGAACGAATGCTATAACGAACAAGGTTCTAGAACCAATTAGATTCGTTGTAGCATACCCCACTGTACTGTATTGGCGGACTAATACTACAGCTGGTGGACCGCCAAATGCAAGCGAAAACACGTTGAAGTCGGCTCGTAAAAAACTCGTTAATCGAGGGATTGCTCGTTAACCGAAGTTAAGAATCTTATGGAAGGTAAATCGTTAACCGAAATCTCATTAACCGAGGGACCACTGTATAGTAATAATCATAAATATAGGTTGTACCTCTAGTCCGGCAACCTCGGGACCTGACCGGTGCCGGACCATGGAAATTGCTGGCCCATGGAAATTCACCCTTTTCCTGGATAGATAGTGACTTGTGCTTATGCCTGGAATCACTAGCACCACTTTCTTTGCATCATGGTCTCTTTGAAGACATATTGAAGGGTTAAATGTCGTATAGTAGCTTCTCAAATTTCGCGAGTTTTTAATTCTTAACGTATTTTATTAGAACACAAAAAATAAATAAATAAAATTTTGACGGCAGAAATTTGAATTTCGACGGGTTTGAACGGCCCGCCAACGTGCAGACGACTTGCATAATCGTGTAAATAGCGTCATTTCTCTTATGTATAAAAGATTCATTATTGTTTATTACTGAATGTCTTTTTTATTGAATTAATGTTTATGTGTGCAAAATGAGCAATACAATTCATTAATAATACATAGAATATTAAAACACACGAGGAAATGACACAGCATTGTTTTCGTCGATTACAAAACCAGTGACTGACAGGTTCTACATATTAAACTGAAGAAAATAAGACCTTGGTTGTAGCTGTAGTAAAATTAATATGGTTGTTTTAAGTACAGTAATGTTATTTAATATTAATAAATGGAACAATAGAAGTAGCTAACGATAATGGTAAAGAAAAAAGAGAGATCGAGTATGTAAGTGCGCATGCGCACACGTGAAAACATATCGTCATTACTTTACATAAGAATATGAAAGCAACACTTATTTACTGTTCATATATATTTTAATTAATCTTTCTGAATTTGCTTTTATTGAATTAATGTTTGTGTGTGCAAAATTAACAATACAATTTATTAACAATACGTGGAATATTAGAGGAGACGAGACGGCTGCTGGCATTGTTTATGTTAAAGCTTACAAAACCAGTGACTGATTGGTTCTACATATAAAACTGAAGAAAATAAGACCCTGATTTTAGCTGTAGTAAAATTAATGTAAAAAAATTAATATGGTTGTTTGAAGTATCTGTAATGTTACTTAATGTTAATAAATGGAACAATATAAGTAGCTAACCATTAATGGTGAAAAAAAAGTGAGACTGCGCGTATGTAAGTGCGCACATGTGAAAACATATCGTCAGTGCTCTACATAAGAATATGAAAGCAACACTTATTTACTGCTCATATATATTGAAGGGTTAAATGTTGTACTCTGTATAGACAAGCAGAGAGAGAGAGAGAGAGAGCAGCCGAACTGCCGGATGTAAACAAACCTTAATTTCCCGCGGCTTTGTTTTTTTTTTTAAGGGGATTAGCCCACCCGGGCATAGGTCACTGACCCACATTGGGGCCTGAGGGGCAAAAATTTAATACTCCTGTAATAATAATAATAATAATGATAATTCAGATAAGTAAAAAAAAAAAAAAAAGCTGCTTATTTCCCTATTGGACAAACTAAAATCGTTCCGGACCACGGGAGTTTCCGGACCACAGAATGCCGGACTAGAGAGGTACAACCTGTATTGTAATTGATATTTAAACAACTTGACCAAGGATAGCTAACAAGGCCATGAGATGCTTATTCCCAGTAGGGTACTTTAGTTTAAATGCCAACAGCCTCTGGTGTTTCCATGCAGTCACCCATCCAAGTAACCAAACCCAACTTGGCTCTGCTTGGCTGATTGTATGAAATGTATTGTTTTCAGTGTAATACTGTATGCTCCTCCCAGTTTTGTATGAAATGGGTCACAGGGTACAGAAAGTTATGAGCAGGTGGAATTAATAGGGAGCATAGTTTGAACAATTGTGAAGAGACAGAAAGTGGCTGTAAACTACTCAGTCATTTCCTCAATTTTCATGTGAAGTATAAAAATGGAATCTGTTCATCCATATTATTTCATCTGTTTGTTGTTTATTTATCAATGTTCTCTCATTAGTGGCACATTCTTTTGCAAGCAGCTAAAGATGGGCAACTAAGTAGGTACAGGAAGTAAAATTGCTGGATACACTGCAATTTTTTTTTGTATTTTTGCTTCATATTATGCAAACACACATTCATTTTTGTTTTCGTAGGATCAAAATAGATTCCCCAAGCAGAAGATTCAAACCTTTGTCTTTGGTGTTTGATACTTAAATGTTTAAAACTGTATGGTTGCTGAGGCATTTGGTTAATTTTCTGCATGATTTTAGTGGGAATAGATGCCATTAAAGAGCTTGTTCAGTGGAGATAAAGACATTTGTATGATCAGTACTGTACATTACTGTTTAGTGACACTCCTGTGTAGCTGTTCACAAGAGTTTATTATTTCCAGAGTTACAAACAGTGATGGCCGTACCGGACAGTTTCTTACACAAGAAGCCTTCACCCAAGGAACCTATAAGATGTTCTTTGATACTGGAGATTATTTCAAGCAGTTAGGAACCAGTGGATTTTACCCTTATGTTGAAGTAAGTTTAGTTCTTTATTAATCACTTATTATAGTTGAAGATGTAGGTTGTTTATGCCCATAATGCATGTTCTTTTTCTTTTCCCTCTATTGAAAATTATCTATGCATTTTGTAGGTACAACATCATGTCAGGCTACATATTTTTTTAATAATATTTTGGAGTTGTGATTTCAAATTTATTATGGTGAATGATGTTTCTATTAACATGACATAATCTTGATGATCATAAACTTTTTTGTCAAGATTATAGATGTTGTTTGGACTGTGTCAATTTTGTGGTAGAAAGTTTAGTACTGTAGTTATGTTTGAGCCCTGCGATGACTATTTAACCCAGTTAAGATGTACAGGTCAAAGCCCTCGAAACCAGAGATTCTTGAAACCGGACGTTTTCTTCCCAGAATAAGTTATGATATTTTCTTTATATTCTTATGTAAGAAGTAAAACGAACATTCAAATGAATTTGTGTGAGTCAGTAGAAGCAAAACATGATGTCCTTGGGTAGCATGGATGACCCAGGACACAGGAAACTGGAAAATCCTCAAAACCAACTTATTCTTGGTCCCAAGGGCCCTGGATTTGAGGGCCTATACCTTTACAGTTGTAGTAAATGTCTTTCAGCAATGAAAGGGTGTGTGAGTGGCCTGATATGCCATTAGGGGTAGTATGGACACAGCACAGTGTAGAATGAGCCTTTTATTTGGTACACAAGTAGGTAATGTGGCCAACACTGCACTTGACTGACTCACTTCACCAATATTCTCATTACAGTAGTCAGCTGCCCTCTTAGCTTTGAACAGGGTTTCCTATCTTTCAGTGTCACATTACACATCCACCTCACCATTCTCATTTCATCTCACTCAAGCTTGCATATGTCCTCTGACCTACCCATGTTTCACTGCCACACATTACACCAGTTGCCTCGATCTTTTATTTCCATAGTTGGCAGCTTCACAGGTAAAGTGTGGTGGCCTTTAATTATTATTTTGTCCATCAGTGTATCTGTTTACCATAAAGTGGGAATGTCAAACATAAGTTTCTTGTTTTTCTTGCAGATTGTGTTCATTATTGAGAAGCCTGAAGAGCATTACCACATACCTCTCCTCCTTAGTCCTTATGGTTATACTACTTATCGTGGCAGCTAGGTACAGTATGTCGGTAACCAGAAACTAGTTCTTCACTACTAAATGACTTCTGGTAAATCATAATCACTTGATTGAATTTTGAATAACCATATCTTTGTAAAAAAATTAATTGTACTCTATTAGAACTCACAGCTTTGACACTAGAGTACTGAAAGAATGAGAAACTTCATATTTTACTGAGAAAAAGATTCTGTTGATTATTCAGCTCTTGTTTCACAAACATAAATCATCTGGCTTATGTTTTTCTTTATGAACAAACTTTAGCTTCTAAGTTTGCTTGTTGGTTTATTGCCAGTTTGTTATCACTCAGTGATAGTTTGCTTATACTATAATAATTACCCAAATTTTCAGACTTTCTCCATATTACTGAAGTTTTTGAAGTGTTTTTTTTTATATCTTTATTTTAATATGACGTACAGAATCTCTTGTAGTGTTTTTGAGATAAAATATGAACTAAAATGTATTGAATTACAGTAGTTATTAGGATACTGGGACTTATTACCTGAATATTGTCTTTCTGGTAGCCAGTTACATTCCTTATGTGGAAAGTGATCAACCTGACAGTGTAATGTATAGGTTTGGTTCAAGAGAAATAGCTTATAATTAGTTTAAATGAGCTTTAGGGTTCCTGGCACACTAATGTTTTAGTGATGGGTGTTAGTTCAGAGTACTGGTAACCAGTCAGAGAAGTAGACAGCAATACACTACATTTTGATGATAGTTGGCATTGAATTGTCCGATATTATTGTATACTAAATACCATAGAACTTAGAGTTCAGAAATGAAGGGTGACTTATTACTGTGTGGCATATTGTTACAAGAGGCCTTACCAAGGATTACTATTTATGTATTTGTACCTTAAAAAATTGGTTCTTAATTAAGAAAAAATCTATACAGTACTGTATATTTATCATTAAATGTGACTGGTTGAGTTAACCAGTTCACCTGGGTTTTTAGGCTGAAACGCCTTTGTGGAGGGACAGGCAATAGTGCATGACCATTCACCAGGCCACCTGCACCTCCCTACTAAATTTCAACTGCATATCTTCAAGTCTTTCGACCCACAGGCGGGTGTCAGGTTATGACCCACCCCTCATGGAGGGACAGGAAATAATGCACAACCATCCCTTAGGCCACCCACACTTCCCAGCCAAATTTCAGCTCTCTATCTCCAAAACTGTTGAGCCATGGGTGAGTGGCTATGGTCAGCCCCTGGGGGGCAAGCTGCTCCTCATAAAGGGACAAGATATAGTACACAACCATTCCCTAGGCTAGCTGTCGCCTCCCTACCAAATTGTAGCTCTCAATCATCAAAACTGTGGAAATGCTTAAGGAATATACAAACACACAGCCAGTTGTATACATACAATGAACCCTCGAAGATCCGGACTAAAAGGGGGGACCACTTGTCCGAAAAAGACGATTATCCGAATCTTCCGGCGACTGTACAGTACTGTTATGAAAATCGCTATTCTTGAGAGGCTGGAAATTTTAAAAGTGACACGAAACATATGAATCACGAATCTAAAACTCGCTAAACTTGAGATACTACTATATATTGGCATATAATGAATACAGGATTATTATTTTTATATCCAAAAGTGTGTACAGGTTGTGATATTTGTAGTGTGAAGGAGTTTGAATGTGAGGAATGTGGGAAATGTTTCTCCCAGAAGGGTCATCTCAAGTCACACATTCTTGTACACAATGGTATAAGGGAGTTTGAATGTGAGGAATGTGGGAAATGTTTCTCCCAGAAGAGTACTCTTGAGAATCACATTCTTGTACACAATGGTATAAAGAAGTTTGAATGTGAGGAATGTGGGAAATATTTCTCCCAGAAGGGTCATCTCAAGACACACATTCTTGGACACAGTGGTATAAAGGAGTTTGCATGTGAGGAATGTGGGAAATATTTCTCCCGGAAGAGAACTCTCAAGACACACATTCTTGTACACAGTGGTATAAAGAAGTTTAAATGTGAGGAATGTGGGAAACATTTTGCATTAAAGGGTACTCTCAAGAGACACATTCTTGGACACAGTGGTATAAAAGAGTTTGAATGTGAGGAATGTGGAAAATGTTTCTCCCAGAAGAGTACTCTCAAACATCATAAACTTGTGCATGAAGAAAACAGAACTCAATAAATGTTTGAATGACTTTAACAGAAGGTAAATGTGACACATACACTTGAATACAGTGATATACATCAATATAAAACCACTTGAACAAACTCTATGAATGTAGCAGAAATAAAGACAAGTGACACTTTTATTGATATTAAACAAGTTATAATTATCTGCTCTTAAGATGTAAATTTCTTCTATCATGGCCTTAGTGTAGACATTTGGTGTTGGTTAAATATCACTCAAAATAATACTCCATTTTGTTTCATCAGCCTTTTTAATAATATTATTTACAGTACAGTAGTAAGCAAAGGTTAAACTTATCATTATGTCTTTACAATTTCATCTTTACTGGATAAGTTGTGTTGAACATTGATGAACTCTCATTTACTATAATTTGTGCACCAGTAGTTGTGTCAACTGTGTACGTCTGTCTTTATTTACACGTGACGTAAGTTTTATCACAATTACGTACCAGGGCTGACGGGATTTCCGACTCTTGTTTACCGAACACGCTGATTGGTTCAACTGCTCGCGTTGTGATTGGTTGCGAGAACATGACGTAATATTGCTATTTGCTATAATAGAATGTGTGGTGAGGGGTAATGAAGATCCCAGATACAGTAATTATATTAGAGTAGTCCTCATACTCAGTGAATTTCATTGTTCCTGTCATTAGTTTTATAAATTTCTGAATAATAAACACTGCATTATACACCATTCAGAGTATTATATGAGATCACATTAGATTTGTATTTTATCAATTGTAATTTGTATTACTTTAGTTCTGCTAAAATATCGCTAGTTAAATGTAGGTAAGGTATTTAAATAAATCTACAATTTATTTCTGTGTATTCTGTATGGTATTTTAGCCATGAAAAGGCATATTTCCTAAAGTCGGTAATTTACCGAGAGTTGGTGCAGTGACGTCACGGCTTACCAACACGTCATCAAGTTTAGGCGGTTTACCAAGTAGCAGACGAATTACCGGAGTTGAACCAATCAGCGTGTTCGATAAACAAGAGTCGGAAATCCCGACAGCCCTGGTACGTACATTAACACGGGTAGTAAATCATCTTGGTAAAGTAGTACAGTGGTGGTAGACCTTTTTTTATAGTCAAGGTGTTGTCATTACCTCACGGAAACTCTTCAATCTCTGTTGAAATTGTACGTAAATATTTGATAAGTTTTGCTCAACTCTGACGAGATATTTTGATATTTTATCTTGACTAAAATGGTTGGTAGTTTTGATTTATGTTTTAAATATATTCATTCATCACTTACAAATATATGGTACCATTGTTTAATAAATAATGGTTTGGGTTCATATATAGTACCTGGTGTTATGGGGCAGATGAACTTTAACACCTCTTAACTGTACTGTATATAATATTGTGTTTAATATATTGTTCAGTTTGCATCTTGTACCTTAGTTAGGTAACTCTTCTTGGTTATATATGAATTCATCCTTGGGCAGTCATTTTCTTAAAGTAGCCATTGCTGAAATGTCAAACTCTGGGTTAAAATTTGTTTTTTGATCATGTCAAGCAGAAGACTTGTCTAAATTAGCATACAGTATTTAGATATTTGCTGTTCTTATATACAACCTTTCCTAATAGTACTGGCATGTGTTTATCTAACAATTGTATTTAAAAAATGATTGCTACAAGAATGGCATTAATTTTGTGGACATGAATACTGTATAGAGTTTTATGTGAATACAGGCTGTCCCTAATTTATGACAGGGATAAGTTCCTGGACCCATAGTTTAGGTTAGGTTAAAGCCCATACAAAACAACAATAATATCCCATATATAACAAATAATGGAAATAAAGTGATGTTAAGCAATATATAAGGATAAAATAATGAAAAACAATGGGATTTTAATTTAAAAAATTTGCAGTGAATGTATTGGGATCCCGTTCATAAGTGCGGGTGATGGTAAGTCGGACAGTCGTAACTCGGAGACTGCCTGTATACACTTTATGTTTGGCCATGATGTACCCCAAACATAAATATCTTACTGAATGAGATATAAGTATTTAACTATTGCTGAATATTTTATGACAACTCCAATATTGTAGAATGTGTACAGTAATGGCTGGTCTTCAGATACTGTATGTGGATGTCTTAAATTAATATTGTTGTAACTGCCCTAAAATTCATTCGGAGTAAAGAAGCATTAAAATAATAGGTTTTTGTATTTATGGAATTTAATGGGCACAATGAGAAGATTCCATGGCTGGTTTATATTTTGAGTTGAGAGCCAAATGTTAGATTGGTCTGGACGACACCCGGGGAGGAGCCAAGGTAATATTTATGATAATTTACTGTTTTATGACCTTAATTATTGCTGGAAATGAGTCTAGATAGAATATTATTAAATAACATGATAGCAAGGGTTGAAGGTGACTGCTAATAACTCATAGAGACGAGTATTTTATATATAATTTTGGGTCACTAGTATATATTACAGTGTGTATACAGTAAAGTGGAGTCAGTATTTATTGTCGAGATCACTTTCCTGGTGACTGTTTTAGTGTTTGTTTGACCAAAATTCAACATTGTCTTTGTTATATATGAAGCTTTAACCCTGTACTGTACTGATCTATATTATACAGTACTGTACTGTATTTCAGTTGTAGCATTAATGAGGGACAACTGTTCTGTACTGATCCATATTATACTGTACTGTTCTGTTCTGATCCATATTATACTGTACTCTTCTGTACTGCACTTGGGGGTTAATATTCAGGTTCTATCTTCACACAGTCAAGGATGTAGTTTTGGAGTGTGTGACCATATGTCTGGCCACACACTTTACATTCAGTCTTGTTCACATCTGCCTGAGGGACATACTGCCAGAGTGTGGCCATATGTCTGGCCACACACTTTACATTTGGTCTTGTTCACATCTGCCTGAGGGACATACTGCCAGAGTGTGTGGCCATATGTCTGGCCACACACTACATATAGTGTTCTTCACATCTGCTTGAGGAACATACTGCCAGAGGTACTTATATTCTAACCTTAGTCTATCAGTTACAACATCTTATAATGTATTGATGTTGTTACTTGCTCCATATATATGTTTCACTTGATACACCTCATCATGGTAAACTATGGATTGACTAATGCCTGTTAGCACTCATCTGCTTGCATTCATAAGAACATTGAACAAAGAGGTACTTTAAGCTAAGGTTTCTTTGCTTATAATTAATGGTTCATCTGATGTACAGATGTCCATCATTAATACTACAACTGATGTACAGTACAGTAGTCCATCATTAATACTACAACTGATGTACAGTGCAGTACAGGTGTCCATCATTAATACTACAACTGATGTACAGTACAGTACAGATGTCCATCATTAATACTTCAACTGATGTACAGTACAGTACAGATGTCCATCATTAATACTATAACTGATGTACAGTACAGTACAGATGTCCATCATTAATGCTACAAATGATGTACACTACAGATGTCTCATTAATGCTACAACTGATGTACAGTACAGTATAGCACAGTGCAGTATAGATGTCCCTCATTAATGTTACAACTGATGTACAGTATCGCACAGTACAGTACAATACAGATGTCTTTCATTAATGCTACAAATGATGTACAGTATAGCACAGTACAGGTTAGCACAGTACAGCACAGCACAGTGCTAAACAGTTCAGAAGAGTACAGTTCAGTATAGTATAGTATAGTACAGTACAGTACAGTACAGTACACTACACTACAGTATAGTACAGTTCAGAACAGTACAGTACACCACACCACACCACAGGACAGCACACCACAGCACAGTTCAGAACAGTACAGTACAGTTCAGTACCGAACAGTACAGCACAGCACAGTACAAAATATTTCAGAACAGTACAGTACAGTACAGATGTTCCTCATTAATGCTTCAACTGATATACAGTACAGTTCAGTACAGAACAGTACAGTACCGATGTCCCTCATTAATGTTACAACTGATGTACAGTACAGTACAGATGTCCCTCATCAATGTTACAACTGATGTAAATAAATGTATCTTTAACAGGGTGAGTTAAAAGTCAGTTATAATAGGAGAAAGTTATTTATTTCCTTGTTTACAACGACTGATTTAACTGAGAACTATTTACATGAATGTGTTGTGAGGTTGGTGATGTAGTCACTGAAGAGCGGCGACGTACAGTACAGTATCTGCAAAAAAAAGAAAAGTTTCCACCGAGAAGGTATATTAATACACCCTGTACCTGTACCCTAGTGGCAGGAATGTGGACTGAGGATGACTAGATGTACAGGAAGCTAGTAGACTGTGTGTGGTGTACAGGACAGGTATAGTTTGGTCAGGCAGAGGATTTTGGGTGAGTAGGTGTATGTTTGTGTCATGGTGGAGGGAGGGATGATGGCCACTATAGGTGAACTCTCCTTTGTCTCTAGAAGGTAGACTCACAGGGATGGATGCTTGGTATTGGAGCCATAAGTTGTGATGTGGCAGCTGTGTTGTGGTGGCCGTGTCTCTGTGAGTGTGTTTGTGCCTCCTACAGGTAGGTGTTGTTGATCAACTTGATGATGGTGTTGGTGACGATAATAACTATGTTAACACACGTGCGAAATTTATATTTAGATGTAATGTGATCCGTTGAAAGGTATTGTCATGTACTTTGATAATAAAACATAATGAGACTTGCTTAAGCAGTTGGTTAAATGTACTATTGTATTCAGATATCTTTGATAATAAAATACTGTTAATTATAATTTGTTTTATTTACCTGAACTAATAAATAAAGAAAGATTTGTGTGTGTGTGGAGTACTCCTCATGCGCTCCTCTGTGTGTGTATATAATAGTTACCCCTTACCCATCTTCTGTGATGAAATATAATAGTTACCCCTAAAACACTCTCAATTCTCTGTGTTCAAATATAATAGTTACCCCTTAACCATCTTCTGTGATGAAATATAATAGTTACCCCTTAAACCTTCTTCTTCTTCCTCTCATCAAAACTATACACCTTCTTCTTCTTTCTTCTTCTTCTTCCTCTCATCAAAACAAAAAGGAAAGATTGCAAGATAGAGGGAAGGAACAAAATTTGAAGGTGGGGGGTTTTGAAGGGGTGAAATTTTTCGCCACCTGTCCCCAACCCTGTCCCCTAAAACCTAGTGTACTTATATTACTTTGGGATGCATCAAATTTCACGAGTTGCATGAATTTATGTAATTACTTCGTTAATTACAGGAACATTCTAATGAGCTTTTAACATCATACTCTATTTCATATTTACTAATTAATAGCACTATCAGAATGCAGATACATTCATACCAAACTAATAAAATCATTAAACATTAAATTTAATAATTACCCCTGGTCTGTTTTTTGATGAAATATAATAGTTACCCCTAAAACTCTCCCAATTCTCTGTGTTCAAATATAATAGTTACCCCTTAACCATCTTCTGTGATGAAATATAATAGTTACCCCTTAAACCTTCTTCTTCTTCCTCTCATCAAAACTATACACCTTCTTCTTTCTTCTTCTTCTTCCTCTCATCAAAACAAAAAGGAAAGATTGCAAGATAGAGGGAAGGAACAAAATTTGAAGGTGGGGGGTTTTGAAGGGGTGAAATTTTTCGCCACCTGTCCCCAACCCTGCCCCCTAAAACCTAGTGTACTTATATTACTTTGGGATGCATCAAATTTCGCGAGTTGCATGAATTTATGTAATTACTTCGTTAATTACAGGAACATTCAAATGAGCTTTTAACATCATACTCTATTTCATATTTACTAATTAATAGCACTATCAGAATGCAGATACATTCATACCGAACTAATAAAATCATTAAACATTAAATTTAATAATTACCTCTGGTCTGTTTTTTGATGAAATATAATAGTTACCCCTAAAACTCTCTCAATTCTCTGTGTTCAAATAATAATAGTTACCCCTTAACCATCTTCTGTGATGAAATATAATAGTTACCCCTTAAACCTTCTTCTTCTTCCTCTCATCAAAACTATACACCTTCTTCTTCTTTCTTCTTCTTCCTCTCATCAAAACAAAAAGGAAAGATTGCAAGATAGAGGGAAGGAACAAAATTTGAAGGTGGGGGGTTTTGAAGGGGTGAAATTTTTCGCCACCTGTCCCCAACCCTGCCCCCTGAAACCTAGTGTAATTTATATATTACTTTTGGGATGCATCACCTCACGAGTTGTATGAATTTATGTAATTACTTCAGCACTTACAGGAACATTCAAATGAGCTTTTAACATCATAATTTCATTTCATATTTACTAATTAATAGCACTATCAGAATGCAGATACATTCATACCTAACTAATAAAATCATTAAACATTAAATTTAATAATTACCTCTTGTCTGTTTTTTGATGAAGCAATAGCACCCCAAAACTCTCCCAATTCTCTGTGTTCAAATATAATAGTTACCCTTAACCATCTCTGTGATGAAATATATTAGTTACCCCTTAAACCTTCTTTCTTCTTCCCCTCTCATCAAAAACTATACACCTTCTTCTTTCTTTTCTTCTTCTTCTCTCTCATCAAACAACAAAAGGAAAGATTGCAAGATAGAGGGAAGGAAACAAAATTTGAAAGGTGTGGGGTTTTAAGGGGCAAAATTTTTTCGCCACCTGTCCCCAACCCTGCCCCCCTAAAAAACCTAGTGCCTTCCAGATATTTTGGGATGCATCAAATTTCACGAGTTGTATGAATTTATGTAATTACTTCGTTAATTACAGGAACATTCTAATGAGCTTTTTGTAATACCTATAATTTATTTCATATTTACTAATTAATAGCACTATCAGGACGATACAATTCACAATAAACTACAAAAATCATTAAAACATTAAATTTAATAATGTCTTATCTGTTTTTGATGAAATATAATAGTTACCCCTAAACTCTCCTTTCAAATCTCTGTGTTCAAATATAATAGTTACCCCTTTAACCATCTTCTGTGATGAAATATAATAGTTACCCTTAAACCTTTCTTCTTCTTCCTCTCATCAAAACTATACACTTTCTTTCTTTCTTTCTTCTTCTTCCTCTCATCAAAACAAAAAAGGAAAGATTGCAAGATATGGAAGGAACAAAATTTGAAGGTGGGGGTTTTGAAGGTGAAATTTTTTCGCCAACGGTCTCCAAACCCCTGCCCCTAAAACCTAGGGTACTTATACATTTTGGATGCATCAATCATTTAGTTGCATGAATTTAGCGTAATTACTTGTTAATTACAGGAACATTCTAATGAGCTTTTAACATCATAATTTCATTTCATTTACTAATTCATTAGCAGACTATCAGAATGCAGTATTACATCTACACCAAACCAATTAACTTATTAACTTATTAATGTTTGGGTTCAACATACTTCTTCACAGAAGTTGTATGAGGTAACTATTACATTGATCTGAAAAAACAGAGTAACTATTTTATTTAATTAGTGAATACATTTTTCATTTTCGATTAAACTTCATTATATATTGACAGTCTTGGCCTGTCCTTCACTGTCCACAAGAGATTTAAGTGGTTGGTTGATTGGTGATATAGGAAAGGCATTAGCTCTGAGTGTGCAGTACAAGGACGGTCTTAGTCAAGAGTTATTCTATTTGATGTTTTCTCAAGGCTTTTTATATTAGAGGTCCCTCTATGATCTTTGTGTCACTAGAAGGATGATGCCATCTTTTTGTTTCTAGTTTTTGTTGAGTTTTTTTATCTTCCTGTAAGATGGAACACCTGTCTTATATAGACTTTGAGTTTTTTTTTTGGTAATATTGAATATTTTGTTATTTCTCTTATATTTCTCTATATATTTATAGTTTGCTTCATTTATTTAGTTTTAACTTATATTTGCTATTACTAGTTAAAAAGAAATAAAATTTACAATTGTTCACTCAATTATTTAGATAATTTGTATAAACATTTAATATTTAGGGTGTGTCACTTTGGTAAGAGAAACTATGTCAAGTCCGGTAGGTTTATTTCACTCTCTCCTCTTCGTCACAGATCGTCTTTTTACTTGACTTAATTCACACCCCAGTGCCTTATATTTCCTCTTGAATTATTCTAAAGGTATATACTATATTTACTGTGTTACATTCATATAGTCATCCTCAGTCCACATTCACACAGGATACAGTACAGGGTGTATTAATATACCTTATCATTGGAAACTTTTTCTTTTTGCAGATAATGTACTGTACGTCATCGCTCTTCAGTGACTACATCACCAACCTCACCACACATTCACGTAAATAGTTCTCAGTTAAATCAGTCTTTGTAAACAAGTTAATAATTAACTTTCTCCTTTTATAACATACTTTTTACTCACCCTGTTAAAGCTACATTTATTTACATCAGTTGTAACATTAATGAGGGACATCTGTACTGTACTGTACTTAAATGTACTGTACTGTACTTCAGTTGTAGCATTAATGAGGGTCATCTGTACTGTACTGTGTAAGGGCATGTGTTTTCCAACACCTACACCACCCTTATCTTACTTACTTCTCTTGCTTTAGTTCATATCCTTACTCAGTTCCTTCACATGTTCCTTTTACTTACTTCACTGGTTACTGCATAACCTTAGTTCTTTTTGGTAGCATGGACATTCTTTTGGTAGCATGGACGTTCTTTGGTAGCATGGACGAGGGCCTAGGCACATGGATAGGGTAATTCTGGTATCAAGTCACTTGGACGGAAGTAAAGGTAAAATACTGTGGGAGAAATGAATACACCTAAAATACTCTAAGAACAAATTTATTAATATGAAATCAAAGGGAAAAAAAAAGAGATATTAATAACATATAACTACCACGCTCAACTCCTGGGCTTATTGTAGACTCAGTACTTTCTTTACTTATTTCACTCAACAGCAATTACTCAGATCTTACACTCTTACTGCACACAACCTTACTGGTGTTACATTACATTACCTAGCAGGACCAGTTCCTTGGCCCTACTCACAATACATAGTACATGGCACTCCTTGTAGATTACTTTACTTCTCACACCTACTGGTGGTACGTGGCATTACAGTACAGTTACAAGACCTTACTAATAGTCCCAAGTGGACAACTTTACTTCTCACACATAACAAGGTATTTTACTTCACATACACGTTAATACGGAAACAGCAGATACATGGGTCCACTACCCAACATGGGATAATTATTTCCAACTAATTATCCCCAACATAAATATTACAACACCCTCTATTGACATATATCTTCCAGGGAGTGTCCCAGGGTAGAACACTGTTTCACGGTGGTAGCCAGACACATGACGAGTCTGGGGTCTGGCACCAAGAGGCAGTGGAGCAGATTAATCAGGCCGCATCGGTGCCATCGTCTCATATATTGATCCCTGCTGGGTATCTATTGCATCTGGGGCCGTTGTTGAGTGACCCAAGAGTCACAATTGGATCTGAGGACAAACGGCAGAGCGGCGCCAGGGGACGAAGCATGAGCAACACAATCACAACAAATCTTTTGTCTGGGAACGACAGACATATTTACGTCATATTACTTCTTACAGTGGGTGAATGACAATTCAAATGTTAAAAGCATGAACACTGATATTCACTACAATTGACTGAATCAAACCGAATGGCTACACATATACATGCATGAGGACAAACGGCAGAGCGGCGTCAGGGGACGCTCGCCCTGCCTGATGCGATGGTACATATACCCCCGAGTTGCCAGCGATCGCTACTCACGCAATGAAAATAATTACAAACAAACTAACTGTTACTCATTCAAGGAAGACCCTCAGTTGACAAGGGTCTGGCAAATTACTTGGAGTTGATTTACACAGACTAATTCAAGATTGAGCTTCCCAGGAGAAAGTGGAATAAACACTGATCGACAACTGTCTTCACAAAGGCGGGACAAATGGAGGGAACACTAGAGTAGCGTCTATGGGGAAAAACACGTCTCCTTCTCAGGGGTTGCTAACCCACTCATGCTTTGCAGTCGACGGAGTTTAATAAGAATCATTAGTTAAATAGACTAGCAGTCAACGTGACCATGACAACTGTACAGTACTGTATGGGAACTGATCTATGCTCATCTGTACTGTACTGTACAGTACTGTACGTGTACTGATCTATGCTGATCTTTACTGTACTGTACTGTACAGTACTGTACATGTACTGATCTGATGCATATGCCACATCTAATGAGCATAATCAAAATGAGATTCCATGGCGGGTTTAGATTTTAAATTTGATGAAAACAGCAAATTTCGTCTGAAGGCAGGCGACAATAGTGGTTCCACGGCCCGATCTTTCAAAATATTTTTTTCGACAAATGGTGGTGTGGCTGAACCAGGGACAATCTGAAAGAGAATCGGAGTCTTACCTTTACTGACGCCAAGGCCGCTGTGTATATACCCATAGATGTTCAGGATCTCCTGTAGGTCGTGTGAGTGACAAGGGTGAGGTTGTCTGTATACTGAAGCTCAGTATTGGAAGCTGCCGACACCTTTGTTCCTGCCTGGAGTCGTCTTATGTTGAAAAGACCCTTCACCCGGTACTGGATATCCAGTGAACGGCGATGTATGGCGCCGATCAGCATTGTGTAGGAGGAACAAACGGTCTACTCATAGTTAATATATATATATATATATATATATATATATATATATATATATATATATATATATATATATATATATATATATATATATATATATATATATATATATATATATATATATATATATATTTACAACTTACAATTAGATCAAGTGTTTTATAATATATATATATATATATATATATATATATATATATATATATATATATATATATATATATATATATATATATATATATATATATATATATATATATATATATATATATATAGTCTTTTAATAATATCGAAAAGGAAATGAACGCATTTGCTGTTTTTATTCAAGACATCTTCTCAGAGGCAGAAAGGTGCTCTGAAGATGTCTTAATGAAGCATCTAAAGCCAAGGCATCACTCGTTTCCATTTTCCCGCAGATTTTATCAAGATTTATCTTATCCACGCATTGTGGATTTACATGATATATATATATATATATATATATATATATATATATATATATATATATATATATATATATATATATATATATATATATATATATATATATATATATATATATATATTATAAAACACTTGATCTTATTGTAAATAGCACTAATTGCCAGAAAAATGGATTCACATTTTCAAAAGCTTAAAACCTCTGGTAAAGAAGTATAGTACTGTACATTATACTATCTATGACTATTTTAACTTAAGGTTAACCTCCAAAAGCAGTATATACAATATACACAAATGTATTCTATACACATTTCAATATGATTTATGGTTATATGAAACAAAATCATGACTTTGCACACCAACTGTACAGTAATTGATGTGGTAAACATAATTTCCAAAACATGGGCAGGTAATACAGCATTAAGTCCATCTTCTGTATGTACAGTAGCTAAAAAAAAGTATCTGTGCATACTGTGTGTGAAACAATATGATAGGTATTGAGATATGTGTGTTGTCTCCTTATATTGTGTGATAGTAATCACTTAACTGTTTACTTTATTCTTATTTGCCAACTCACCCCCCCCCCTCCCCCCGTGTTGGATACTGAATGGTGGTGGGTGAAGACATGCATACCAACCCTCCCGAGACATCTCGAGTTGTACGTATAATTTGCGATGTCATCGAACCCACCCTGTCAGATACTTTTTTTTTAACTGCTGTACATCCCTATTTACATGATATGACATGACTTTTCTCAAAAACTATTGGCCAAGCATACATCTTCAAATGTACGATGATGAGCACTATAGCATCTCATCATATACAGTAATACTGTACTTAAGCATTACAGGGTACATAATGCATAGTACTACAGCAACACATCATACATAATACTACAGTATCACAACACAATTGTCACAGTGATACACATTTTTATACTTCTTGACCTATCGTAAGTCAAATTCTCACTTAACCTCTGTTAAATTTTAATTTAAGTGCATTTTCTTACGGCTATTTCTTGAAGTGAATTTTATCAGTACAGGTACTGTGCTTCATAATCAAATCTGATTGATTTGGTGAACTCAATTTCTGCCTAAATAGATGCATAGAATCAAATTGTTTTATCTTTTTTCATAATTTCTTACATGGTGGTGTCAAAAAATAAATGGAGCCTTGGTCAACACTACCCATGTCTTTACTGACTGACTGATTGACTGCCTGAACCACTGAGTGAATTTCTCTCATCCTCACATCTCAAGAACTCAATTTTGATAAATTTTTGTTCACCCTTACTTTCCCGTACACGTAAAAGTTTCTTTACATCATCTTTATGTGAAAATTTTTCCCCACATTCAATATACTTGAACTCTGTCTGATCAGAGCATTTGGCCAATCCTTGTTCACTCATACTTTCATGGACAAGTGAATGTTTCTTAAGATCATCATTAAGTGAAAACTTTTCCCCACATTCCATACATTCAAACTCCTCCCTAGTGGGGATTTCGACCATTTCTTGTTTGACGCTCATTTTTGCATGGACAACCAAGTGTTTCTTGAGGTCACAATTCCGTAAAAATTTCATCCCACATTTTTTACATTTGTCATCCTTCTTGCTGGAGCTTTTGCCTAACTGTTGCTCATCTTTGCTTTCACGGACAGACAAATGTTTTTCGAGGTCATCACTATGTATGAGCTTTATCCCACATTCAACCTCCTTACTAATGGAGCTTTTGACCAAATCTTTTTCATCCTTGTTCACATGAACAAGCAGGTGCTTCCTGTAATCACCTTTACGTAAGAACTTTTTCCCACACTCGGCACACTTAAACTTTTTTATACCATTGTGCACGAGTGAGTGAGTCTTCAGATCACCATTGCGTAAAAACTTTTTCCCACATTCAGTACACTCAAACCTTCTGTTACCAGAGTGTAGAAGCAAATGATTCTTGAGATGACTTTTTTGTGAAAAATATTTGTTACATTTCTCACATCTGTACTCTTTGACACCACTGTGCACAAGCATATGTTTCTTGAGATTACTTTCATGTGAAAAATGTTTCATGCATATATTACATTCATATTTTTTTACTCCACTGTGTACACGCAAGTGTTTCTGGAGATTACTCCCATGTGAAAATTGCTTCCCACATTCATCGCATTTAAACTTTTTGATACCACTGTGCACAAGTGAATGATTCTGGAGGTGACTTTTTCGCGAGAAATGTTTCCCACACTCATCACACCCAAACTCTTTGACACCACTGTGCACAAGTAAATGCTTATCAAGAGTACTCTTTTGAGAAAAATGTCTCCCACATTCATTGCATTTAAACTTTTTGACACCATTGTGCACAAGCATGTGTTTTTTGAGAGCACCTTTCTGCAAAAAGTGTTTCTCACATATTTGACAACCAAACTTTTTGTCACCAACATGTACAAGCAAATGATTCTCAAGAGTAGTCTTATGAGTAAATTGTTTCCCGCATTCATCACATTTAAAATTTTTGATATCACTGTGCACTAACATATGAATCTTGAGATGACTGTTTCGTGAAAAATGTTTCCCACATTTATCACATTCAAACTGTTTGATACCCTTATGGACAAGAAAATGGCTATCAAGATTTCCCTTCCGTGCAAACAGTTTCCCACAATCCTCACATTTAAAATTCTTGACACCACTGTGCACAATCCAGTGTTTTTGGAGACTACTGTTATGTGAAAATAATTTCCCACACTCCTCACATTCAAATTTCTTAACACCACTGTGTACAATTGAATGGCAATCGAGATGACCTTTCCGTGAAAAAAGTTTCCCACAGTCATCACACTTAAAATTTTTGATGCCACTATGAACAACCATATGTTGTTGGAGGATACTGCTCCTTGAAAATGTTTTCTCACATTCATCACACTCAAAATTCTTTATGCCACCAAGCACAAGCAGTTGTTTTTGAAGAATATTGTTCTGAGATGATGATGTTCCACACTCTTCACTGGTGGTATTTTTCTCTTCAATAGACATTTTGAATTTCCACTTTGTACTGTATTGTGTTTGGTATTGAGATGTGAAGTTGGCGATACCTGTAAAAAGAACAATTTGCCTTAGAGAGTGTATTGCACACAAGTATAGTATTCTGGCTTGACAATAATTGTACAATTAGTACAACTTTCCATCCACAAGGTTCTCCCCAAGTATGGAATATTAAGAGACAATAGTTATTAGCACCAGTGGGCAGAGACCAACCCTTGGCTATTTTCCTAAGTAGTATTTCTAATTTGGTATGACCCTAGGCAATATGAATCTACTTGTTAGCACCCTCAAAAATGGTGGAGGGGGTTAGCAGAGCCTCTCAAGCCTATTACACCCCGAAACTAAATATTTAAGGAGTTGGTTTTCTAACCTGATCACAGTGAAGTAAATTTTAAACAGAATTTAGTCTATGAGGTATCAATTTCTTTTATATGGAATGTTTTTCATCATTGAAATAAAAATTATTGTTTTATATGATTTATTAACTCCTAGAACAGCTCTTAAATACTGTATAACCAACAATGAAAAATCAAACATAGTGAAAAGGATGCACAAGCTTTAAGAAATGCTCTGAATAACTTTAGTAACCCATTCAAAGTCACTGAAAAAGACGAATTATTTTGTTTAACTTCTGGTGATTCAGTATCTCTGGAAGTTGTTGAGAGTTGATGAAGTTGGCCTGGAACATTTTCAGAAATTTTGTCAATGATCATTGAATAACCAAGCAAGTCCCTCTCCATGAGAACATTCGGAAATCTAAACTGCTGAACTTTGAAGCCATGTCTTTAAAAGTGAATATTGCCCGCTCTAAGAAAACATTTGAGATAAAAGCAACACACAATGTATTTGCTCAGTTTACACTTTTAGCAGCTAAAAATGACATAGATTTAGAAAAAGTCCTTTCATTTTCACTTGCACCTGTTCCAAGGAGCCTTGCAACTCATGATGGATACTTCATTAAAACTGATAAGTCTAAATTGCAACACATCATAAGAAAAGATTACATTGAAGAAAAACCTCCAAGTAGGGAGATCATCCACATCATTGATGGAAATGCTTTGCTTTACATTCTCCAAAAGCAACCTAGAACATTTGGAGATATGACAGCAATGATATTCCAATGCTTGACATGAGTCAAATGGGGTAGGGTTGAGTTTGTGACCGATTCATACCATCTGTTGAGCATCAAATATAGAGAAAGAGCAACCCACGGTTCACGAAAGGGATTTATCATAAGCGGACCATTGACAAGGGTCCCCACAAACTGGAAGAATTTCTTAAGCATAAGCAGTAATAAAATACCTAAAGGAGTGGTCCAAACCTGAATATTGAAATAAACTCCATGAAGTTCAACTGTACTTCACAAACAAAGACAAATGCTTTATTCTATCTAGTCCAGATGGGAAGAGAAATATGCTACAAGAATGTGAAGACCTGTGTTCAACAAAAGAAGAGGCAGATCCCGCACGATACTGCATCTCATGCATGCCGTCAAGCAGTCTGATAAAACCTCCTGTGACAGTCAGATCATCTGACAGTCAGATCATCTGACACCACAGATGCGTTGTCTGCTGGTCCATCATTACGCTGCAAACAATTACAAAACCCATGTCATGATGGATTCTGGAGCAGGCGATAAATGGGTAATGATAGATGTAAAGAGCATTGTCACTAAAATTGGTGGAGAATTAAGCCTATCTCTACTTGGCCTCCATGCATTCACAAGCTGCGATAGTGTGAGTGCCTTTACCTGTAGAAGTAAACTTCATCCATGGACCTACCTGGTGAAACATTCAAACATCATGAATTGTTTTCAGAAAATGGAAGAACGTACAAATCTGACAGATAAAGAATTTAATGAATTGGAAGATCTCACTTGTAAAATTTATGGATATCACAATGAGTACCTGGTGCAATCCTCCTCTCCCCATGGTTCCCTAATCAGTCCTCTCCCCATGGTTCCCTAATCAGTCCTCCTCTCCCCATGGTTCCCTCATCAGTCCTCCTCTCCCCATGGTTCCCTAATCAGTCCTACTCTCCCCATGGTTCCCTCATCAGTCCTCCTCTCCCCATGGTTCCCTCATCAGTCATCCTCTCCCCATGGTTCCCTAATCAGTCCTCCTCCCCCCATGGTTCCCTCATCAGTCCTACTCTCCCCATGGTTCCCTAATCAGTCATCCTCTCCCCATGGTTCCCTCATCAGTCCTACTCTCCCCATATAGATATTTCTGATTATCGCTTTCGTATTGGGTGCTTGAATTTTTTTCCTAAATTACAATTTTTCTACCAATATTTACAAAGAAAATCAGCAAATAATAAACCAGGTCAAATACAAAGAAAGTCTATATGTTATGCCATGCAGAGTAAGTTATTCTATTACAAGTTGACCATCAAAAATCCGCCAATCGATAAACCGGAACCTTCAGTTTTCCGGCATGGATTTCGGAGCGCATTTTCAAATTTCCTGCCTTGGCGCACCATTGTTTTCTGGACGCGCCGTTTATGTTTTGATAGCGCTGTACTCCAGAATCAGCTGTTGGGTCTTGCTTGCACCTGCTAAGAAGCATTCATGCTCATTCCTTCTGATTTTATCATTTAATTGCTGCTGTATAGCCCCATCATGGATTCAGCAAAGAAAAGCGGTGGCGTAAAACGTAAACATCGTGCGTTGTCGATCGCAGAGAAAGTGGAAGTGCTTAAAAAACTTGTGTCTGTGCGAACCATTTGTGAAACATACAGCATCGGCTCTTCAACAGTGTATGATATTAAAAAACAGAAAGAAAAACTGTTAAAAATCTTTTCTGACAGTGGATCAAAAAGGAAAATGTTTGTAAGGAAGTCAATGTTGGAGGGAAAAAGTGCGGAACTAGACCAAGTTCTCATTACCTGGTTTAATCTTCGTGTAAGTGAAGGTGTGGAAATTTCTGGTGATTTATTAAAGGAACAAGCCAAAGTGTTTACTAGTATACCCACAATCAACAGTTAGTGAAAGACTAACAATGAACCCAAACCTTACAGTAAATGATGTGAGGAGCCATAAAAGGAAATGGTTAAGAACCCACCTCTCCTTCCTGGGACTCCTGGGAAGAATTTGCTGTGGTGTCACATCCAGACAGGTCCATCTGTACTCATGGATCAAGACAGGTAACCACAAGCACGTATTCTGCTTTCTGAAAAACATTTTTTATTAGAATAGGTTGAAATGGATACTTAAGTCATATAATAAATTAATTATCTCTAAAATAAATGAAGAATATTTTGTTGAGACACTTTGTTTAATGCCCTATTAAGAAAAAATTGGTAAACTACACTACATACAATCCATAATTTAACCAAAGAGCCTCATTAGTAAGTGATTAAACATTAAGGCCCTCTTATCACCCACAAGCTCTCTTTTAGTCTCAGATGATGTTTTAGATGTTTTTTTTTAGATTTGCCCTGTGAGGGGGCTAGTTTATTAGGCACCCCCTTGCATCCTGTTCAAGGTTAAGTGCAAAAGCATTTACAATGCCCAACTGGGAAGCATGTGGAGTTCATGCTTGCCTTCTTGACTCAAGCATTTAAGGGTGTAAGTGCGTATATTTTAGTGAGTGAGCTTAAATTTAATTTTTTCTCTTGGCACTTTAAGATAAATGTGGCTTGCCATATTTGGCGGTGTACAAATTGACCCGGCATATAAATTAACCTCAACTTTTCAGCTCAAAAACTCATGTTTAAGGCTAAACTTACCCTATAGTTCACAGCTCCCTCCCCCCCTCCCATCACTGAAAATCCATTGACTCAGGACTCACCACCTAAATTTAACTTCCTAGCCGGGGGGGCGGAGCCCCTGTCATATTAAACAGAAAGTACTTGGCCAACCAGAGTGCACTCACGAGGCAGGTGTGGTTCACCCCTGCTAAAGTTAACCATAGTGAATTATTTTCTTAGATTTATCAAAGTATTGAAGGCAACAAATGGCTTTGGGAAAAAACTATTTATAGACATATAGATACAGTAGATAGATACATTACATAAATAGATACAGTAGCTCGACAAATATAAATATAGAAATCATTACCTTTTGCTCAGTCTTGTTGCCAGAACTTATATATTTTGACTAAAACAATTCCAAACAACTTTTATGGTATGATTATATTTTACTAAGAAGTTGGGGGCTTCTCTGGAATTTATCTTTTAAGAAACAAAAATAAACTGTTTCTCAAAAATCCCATGAAAGCATTCCATTGTCAAGTCTGCAGTTATCCTCGACATTTATAAAATAAGTTATATTACTTAATCAAATCTGAACCAAAGAGTAAAAGATTAACAGGAATACGTTTATATTGAAAAAAGTAAGAAAATATTAATTAAAGCAACAAGTCATGGATTCAATTAACATGTTTCAATTAACATGTTACATACAACAACACAGTCACTCGGCAGCCGCTTGTTTTACTCATCAGTTTTCTCTTTTACACGTACAACAACAAAGCCTATTGTATATACACACACACACCTTAAGTTTTCCTCCTCTTGGATGTGATAAACTTACCTTATGTCTTCCTTGTGTTCATCATGAGCTTAAGATAAAGTGTCTGCGTACTACAATGGCGAGTGACCTTGGTATTAAAGATGACTATGTTAAGAATCATACCACGAACAGCACCTTTTGTTGGTGAGGATAAATTTTAAAATATTAGTACCCAATAAAAGTTAACTACAATCTTAAGATGATTAGCTTATGCTCGGATAATGTGTTTATATTTCTCTAAGAAAATATTTGTATTAAGAATATGATAAGTGACAATACCAATAGAATTTTCTAACCTGTAGTAGTGGTAATAATTAAAAAAAAATGTCACGAACGAAACACTAGACCATTTATTTACTAATGGTTATAATTATTTTGAAAGTATATGATAAGTTTAACTTTTTGCAAACTAGATCATATTTGATTTGGTTGGTTGTAAGAATATATGAGAATTGCGATTATATGTGGTAATTATTTAACATTACTCAATTTATTACTATATAGGGCAACAGGGTCAAAAGCCAAGACCTTTTACTAAATCCCACAATATCTACCTAACTCCTGAACCTATTTACTAACCCCTGAGCCGAGTTAATATGGATTCAGTAATTTCGTCATTTAAGTTCGCATTACTGAAGTACAATATCTTTTAACTATAATAAAAAGTAACGAAGTCTTCCCAAGAAAGTTACATTTTCTTTTATCGCATCAAAGAAAATGGAGGTAAATAAACAGTAATGAATGAGATTAAATGAAGGAATTAAATGACTTTGAATGAGTTTAAAGATGTTGCCGTAGTATTAAAGAGAATAACAATAACAATAACAATAGTAATTATATAGGTCATTTGGGAGGGAATCGTCAGAGAAGAAAAGCGTCTTAGAATTGTCTGAACTAATGATTGCGAAGATAAAATTCTGTAGATTCGATTGGTGGCAATAATAATAATAATAATAATAATAATAATAATAATAATAATAATAATAATAATAATAATATTAATAATAATAATAATAATAATAATAATAATAATAATAATAATACCCGGTAGTAATAACAATAATAATGGCTATCTTTTCAGCACCACCCTTAATAATTTTGATATACCATTGTGGATCAGTATTGTGCAGGTAAAATTAGTACACTGTATCCCTCACACTTAACACACATGTAGGTCAAGCTCACACTGGATGTACCTGAATATGTGACACTGTTAGCGGAGTAAATTTCAAATCAATTCTCAGAGGTTTCTACTGTATCTGTGCTTATCTGTTCTTGTAGCTGGTACTAAGTCATCTTTATTAATCACCATTTTCCAACATTTCCACTATGATCCGTTGAGGAGAAAGATTAACATCACTCGTCACAATGTGATGTAGTCGTGGCCAGAATTAGGCTAGGATATAGACACATCTGGCAAGTTAGTAACGCTGTACCCATTAGGGTGTGTCAATTTAGGGGGTGAACTGGCTAAATTGAAAATCGAGTAATTTGGTAGCAATTTATTGTAGTCTTTAAGCATGCAAAACAATATTCTGGCATAAATTTTTTTTTATAATAAGTCCTACCTACATCAAATGGATTTTTAAATGTACATATTTGTGAATTTATAACATAACCAGCGTTTGCACACATGTTACTGTTTCAAGTTTCAAATTATTATATTTTATTATCCGTAGTCTATTTGAAAGTAACCAATGCCTTCATACTCTCTTTGCTTTGGTTTCTTGTCATCAGTAGTCTGCTTGCTATTTGTGCTTTGATGTAACCTTCTCGCCTCTCGTGGCTGTAAACATGGCCCGCTGCTTCTGTGACCATTTTCACACATCTCTCCACACTTTGAGTGTGGGAAGGCCACTTCGGCACCTGCATTGGAGTCTCTTTAAGGTTTCTCAATTCTTGGCTAGTTAGACTTGTTGTCAATGGTGGCTCTAAGACTTCCAAACTCAAGTCAACCAATTCTGACAATTTGGTGGCATTGACGTTTATTGGGGGAACTTTTCTTGAATGAAACGAACAGTCTCCCAACTGGTCGTCATCTATTAGCGTTCCTCTAATCTTTAGAATGACTTCTACAGCCTCGGTTCGGAGATTGGTACATTGACTGCAAAGCATTGCTTGCAAAACTGCTTCTGATCGAGCATACCAAGCGGACCTTCTTGCCACAGGTAACACGATGTCCCTCACTACCTTCCTCTGTGTTCTTACTAGCTGCAATTGAAACAAAAGGTGATTGGGCCCATCCACCCACATAGGATTAAGTTTCACACTAAACCACTGGGGAAGATAAACTCCAATAATAAATTCAACAATTAACCTCAAATTCTTCAGCACTTTGCCCTTCAATTCGTGTTTGGAAATCCAAATCCTGCAGAAACGAAGAGCTGTAGTTAACCAACGGCTGTGACTGACAGGTCCAATCTCCAAGAGAGCCAATGACTGAGGCACTTCTCCTGATCTTATTGCTTGGGCAATACGATAAGCATAGGATTGATCTGTGCTGAGATCTTTGATGACTCCTTCAGACAACGCCGGAAGGGGAGGGCCAACTTCGACCTTTGGAAAGGTTGTATTTATTTCTAGTTGTGTTGCTTCATCCAGCATGATGCCAAGGGGACCTGACCACTTGTTGTTGCTCTTTGTAGGACCATCAAGTTCCTGGATGAGATGACGAAGAGGTAGCTCGCCTGTATGTAAATCACATACAATCCAAACAAGTCTTCTTCCTAGTTTTTTCTCTAAATGCGTCATTACACCCCCCTGCCATCCGGTGTTCACTGCAGTTGAATCTCCACCAACAGCCTGCAGTGAACTGCCAAGTCCTCTCTCCTGAACCCAACATAAAATATGATCAGCAATGACCTCTGCATGTTTCTTCCCTTCTACTTCAGTTTCGGGAGCAAAGTGAAACAAAAACCGACCACCAGGCTCAGAACAGACAGAGTAGTGTTCTTCTTTGATGAGACCTGGAAACTTTCTGTTCACTCCCTCTACTTCTAGCAAAACTTTTGTGTCATCTATTCTTCCATCAAACAAAAGACAGGAGAGCCCTCCCTCGCTTAAATCTTTTTCATGCTGATCAGATATTTCCTTCATTATTTTTTCTTGTGCTCTTCTAATTTTATTATGATCTATCACCAAAGATACATCCTCTCGGCTGATGAGGCCTGCATCTATCCAAGCGGCAGTTGCAATTTCTGCAGCCTCACGAAGTCCAGCATGGTGGCGAATACTAGCTAAAGCAATGTTTGAAATATTTCTTGTGTTGTATTTCATTTTCTTTGGTAAAGGTTCAGATGGCTCTTTGGAACTATCATCTGATGTTGCTTCCTGTTCATCAGAAGAACTATCAAAGAAGTGATAAACATCTTGACACAGCTCTTCCTCTCTTTGGATGGCTTCTTCACTCTTCATTTTCTTCTTTTGTTCCCTCTCTCGGATTTGTTCTCTCTTCTTGGCATTAGCAATCTGCTTCTTTGTTTCTGAATAATCTATTGAACCCATTTGCATACTTCCTTGGCCTTCTGCCTTTGTCCTCTGTGCCTTTATAAATTCAAGCTCTAAAACAGGGATCTTCTTTTCACGAGGACAACCACAATCAATGTGGGAATTATTTTCTCTCTTACCTGAGTGAGAACAGTTGGATTCAGAACATAATTGTATGGAGCACTTGCAGGTCAAAATGTCAAACAGAGTATCAAGTGTGTGCAGAAATTCATTTTTCCTGGCCAAGTTTCCTTTACCAAGTGATGTTTCAACTGCTTTGTGCCATAATTTCGTTAGTTTTAGCTCAATAGTTCGACACTGATTAATCACAGGTGGTTTGAATAGTGCATTAGCTTTTGTCCATTGATGCAGAAGAGGGACTATCATGTCATTTATGAGTTCTTTATCTGTATAGTTCCTTCTGTCCTTTGCATTTTTTTCTCGAAGGAGTAACCCTAATCTTAGCATGTCTCTCACTGTTGGAAGTTCTGATACAGGAAGCTCCTTCCCTTTACCAACTAGCAGGCTCAAGTGGGTTGACAACTGACTTCTTGTCTTCAATTTTGACATCTTCACACTATCTGACAAATAGAAAAATATTTCAATGTTTCATAATTCAATTGTTGTTTCAAAAAATATCAATTTGTTTATCAAAAATGCTGTAACAGAAATAACATAATAATTTCTTAGAACATAATGTTTTATACAATGATATAAGTAACTGCGACAATCAATATGCCCTACTTACAATAATTAAAATGTAGAATTCGTCTGGTAGAGTAGGTGCAAGTGCAATGAGAGCAAACCACCGTCTATGATATCTAGAAGGAGAGTGAGCCGGGCGCCTTATCCTCACGCTTGGTACAAGTCAAAACAAGAATTAAACTGTCCCACACGGAGAGCCTGTTCATGTTCATGTTCATGTTCTGACATGCATATTGTACACAAGCTATAGAACCATAAAATACTCCATAATCCATATGCTTACATGAGATTAGTTAATATCAAGTGAATAATTCTAATCAAGTCTCATTAATTTGTTGAAATACTGATATTTGAAACTTTAAGGTATAATTGATGTAGGTGAGGGTTATTTCAATTCATTTTTGTTTGCTAATCTCAAGTTTAGACATAAAGAGGCACAATATTTTGACTACCAAATTTGATTTTTAACATGTTGACAAAATTGACACACCCTAATACATAGGCTCTGCAAAGCCTGACAAGCACACCATCCATGATTATCTTGTCGGCGGCATAGATTGCTTCATCATAGGTGAGTGAAAGCAAACTCAATCAGCAAACACACACACACACACATAAAGACAAGAATGCTATGTCCCCTTCTCTCTCTCTCTCTCTCTCTCTCTCTCTCTCTCTCTCTCTCTCTCTCTCTCTCTCTCTCTCTCTCTCTCTCTCTCTCTCTCTCTCTCTCTCTCTCTCCGGCGGAGGATGCTAATGAATATGATGTATTTCATTCTTTGTGTACGAACCTCTGTCCTGTATGGCAGTGAAGAGTGACATTACCCACATGAATCTGACCGACGTATATGTATGTATGTGTGTATGTGTGCATATGTGTATATATATATATGTACATGTATATGTGTATGTATATGTGTATATGTATGTATATGTGTATGTGTGTGTGTACATATATGTATATGTACTGTCAATGAATATGATGCATCTCTTTGTGTACGAACCTCTGTCCTGCATGGCAGTGAACAGTGACATTACCCATATGAATCTGACCTCTATACATTTATAGCTGTCAATGAATATGATGTATTTCTGTGTGTATGAACCTCTGTCCTGCGTGGTAGTGAGAAGTGATACCACCCTTAGTGTCAAGACCTGACTGAATTACTCAGAATAGGCAAACTGTACTACAAGCTTTGCCAATAAATTTGTTAAACTAAAAAACTATCTTGTTCAGTTGTGCGTCTGCTGCTTTATCACTAAAACACAGACAACGCAGATTAATGTTTATTCTTTGTCATTTATAGTAAGTCCATATCATCAAATTATCGTTATCAGTGTCGCATTGTTGTCGTTGTCAAATTAAAGGCTGTCATTATAGCTCATACTTAGAATAGACATAATATGACGAGTTGAATGTGAGGATAGAGTTTTTGTATCTTTCATGATTAATGGCGCCATTATGGAATATTTTACTCTTACTCCAGTAGCTCTTGGACCAGATGTCCCTTCACCAAGCTTCTCCACGTCTGTTTGTATGTGATTATTTTCTGCCACTTCTGTATGTTTATATCCAAATCCTGACGTTGCATCCCATAGCGGAGTCAGTCCAGAGGTCGAACGGTAGCCACTCTGCCATTCATGTCTTCCCCCCATCCTTGAGCAGTGTCCAGTCCACCAAAGTCTGACTTCCTTAAACACACCACATCTTGGATTACACATTGCCACGTTAACTCCCCGATTTCCACACTGTGCCTTCTCCATTGCCCTCCTCCACACCATCCACACCACCCAGCACACCCAACCTTCTCTTCCTCTCGTTTGTAAGTGTTCACGTTTCACATCCATAGAGGATTGTTGGTCTTATTACCACACTATATGTATATGTAACTTAGTTCTCCTTGTGATGCTCCTGCTGTTCATGACTAAGGGCACTCAAACGTACATCAGGTTCTAGCAGATATTCCCTCCTTCAGCCCCCATTGTAATTGAAAGAGTAATTAAAAACATGAATTTAAGACTGCGATTGCTTGATCAGACATTTTATTGAAATTATTTAGAGTTATTTTGAGAAATTTCGTTATCGTAACGCTTATTCAGGTATTAAGGGAACGGATATTTTATTTCAGGTCATGTAAATTTCCAATTATACACAAAAATATAATAACATTTATTGGTTGAATTTAAGTAATCTCTACAAGAAACTCCTTCCACAATGGTAGCCATGATCTTAGAATTTATTTAAAAGGAAATTCTTACATCTTCAGTTGCAAGAAAACTAAGAAAATTTAAATACTAACAACAAAAACGGGACAAAACTAGACGACGTAAACAAAGCCGTAACTCACTCATAGTGTTCATCTTTGTGGCACAGTACTGTGTAACAAGGCCACATTACTCACTACAGAATGGTCGTAGAGATGTGTGAGGCTGGTCACTCTCGGTGTACAAAATGCTATACTGTGAGATATGAAAGATTCACCACTGGTGTTAAATGAATCATGAATGTATTAAGTTGTATTGGGTTCAGGTATAATCCCATTGAAGTCATGATGCTGGTTTTAGTTTTTATATTTGTGTTTTACGTATAGCCATCCAGTCAGGTCTATTCTGTCCTCTTTAGTTGAGAAGAATATTCGTTACTAGAAATGCTGAGACTGTGTACAATGGCTAAGAGGTGAGCATATTGATGTTGTACAGTGTATAGTGTCAGTATGGCAACCCCACCTACCTGTTCTGTTTTGTTTTCATAGTTTTAAATTCAGCGGTGTCTTGTGTTAAAGCATCACCTATTTCAAGTGAAGGTTATTTCAAGTATACTTTAATCCCTGAAGTTGATATATATACTTCTTCTGATACTTGTAAATAAATTTTGAGTATATGCAATTGAGATTTTAAGAGTTACGATTATAATATACAGAAAGAAGTTCGTGTTAATTTTGAACTCTTTATACGGTTTTAAATCTGCGTCTATTGGTCACCACTTGTTCGTAGACGTGGCGGAGGTGGAGTGTATGACTGAGATGTGGCACCATTGTAAGCTCATTATGTGAGTCCCAGTTTAAATCTCTCAACTCTGTAGTCACTTAAATAAACCTTTTTGGTACACACACTGACCAAAAATTACGTTCACTACAGCTTTACGCTCAATAATGTATATTTTTTGGTGTGGATTACTCGTTGGATCTTATATGAAATAAAGTATTATATATGAACATCTTAGGCGAGTGTTGTGATGAAAATGGTTAGTTGGCACCTGTGTTGTAGGAGTGAGGGAGGGAGTCAGTACAGTGAGGTGAGGCAGGTAACACAGTCAGTGCAGGTTAGGACGTGAGGTGGGGGGTACACCATGAGCATTTATCTCAAAACTTCATTTACTTGAGAAATCTTCCTGGATAGTGAAGTAGAATTTTAGTTATTTGTAGTGAGAAGTGTATCTATTTCTGTGTAAGATTCTGTGGCAATACGTTTTGAGGAGACAAGGAAAAAGTTCTACAGTGTTCACAGCGATACTCAACCTTGTAGTGTTGAAGCCTGAAGGTGCACACCAGTGGAAGTCAATTGTCATTTCTTTTTTCGTCTTAATCAAGTCAACTTCTTCAACAACAAAGGTGAGTGAGGAACCAAACACATTATGTAATACTCCTAGTTATTAGATGTTATTGTATTTTTGTATATTACTAGAAATTTGCATAAGACTTCTGAAATAAAATGTTCGTTCCGTACATATAAAGTGATTATATACACATTTTACTGCGTGTATCAGTGGTACATCAATTTTCCTCCCGGATTCAAAAGATCGTCTTGTCACCCCCCTTCACCTAACAAAATACAACACCGTAGTGTATAAACTTTATGCAACAGGATATAAATTATTTCTTACAAAAAGCTACCATTTTATATGATTATCTACTAACTTATTAATATTCAAGCTCAAATTATATAACAGACTCATAACAAAGGTCAGGGGAAGGGAAGTCCAGGGGGGTGACCTCAACGCCGCGCCCACCAGGTACCGATCCATCCCTCCCTCCCTCCCTCCCCCACACTATGTCCATCCTCAAACGCCTTCTCTACTGTACACTCAAGCTGCTCCTCCATGACACGCCAGACTGTTGATTCCTTACTAAAATTATACGACACGAATGAAGTAAACCTAACTAACCCTAACATAAGAATAAGCTTAAGTTAGAAGATTAGATTTGCTTCCCATCATGGAGTCATAAAATATTGACTCTGTAGCTCCTAGGATCCCACGACCGCGCGCAACTTATTTCCTCGGATTTGAATTTTCTACTGTAAATAAATATCGCTGGTGAAGATACAATGAAAAATATAGAGATGAAAGTGTATTTTTTTCCGTTTGATTGATATGTGTGTGTTGTGTCATGTCCACTCCTATGGGATCTTTCTCTCAAGGAATACACAATCAATTTCTTAGCTAATGTAAGTGGGTAAGGTTAGGTTAGCTTTGGTTCGTTCCCTTTGTTGTCATTAATGATCCTTGACCCCAGAGACAATATCCCAGGAAGGAGGAGGTTAACGTCAGTTCTGGGGGCATATAGCCGTCTGGAGTGACCGTGTGTGTGTGTGTGTGTGCGCGTGTGTGTGTGTGCGCGTGCGCGTGTGTGTGTGTGTGTGTGTTTGTTTGTATTTAATTTGAGTTCAAGTGTTTATTATTGTGTGTGTGTGTGTCTGTAAGTGTGTGTTCGTTATATTATATACGATTCATAATTTACTTGTGTGCGTTTCCTATCTCAGGCACCATCCCCCGTCTTGGTGACCTCCCCCCCCACCCCTACCCCCCCACACGCCCACCCCTACCCCCACACCTCCCACCCCTCCCCCCACCCCACCCCTACCCCACCCCTCCCCACACCTCCCACCCCTACTTACCTCTCCCAAGACATGATTCACCCTTAAGGTCTTGGGCAATCGAGAATGAAAGCCCGACCCAGTATCCCGCCTCGCCTCCCAAACCCCCCCCCTTCCCCCTCAGAACCTCCTACCCTCTGACCTCTTCGACTAAGGTCACTCGGTACCGTGGCCCTGCCTAACTCTCTGATCTCCAGGTTCGTTTCCTCTGGCTCGTGACTCTCTCTCTCTCTCTCTCTCCCCCTTAAACGACTCCTCCTAATCTCACTCTTGAGGTGGAGAACTGGAGGAACAAAACGAATATTAACCCTAAATTATATGCTAAGGGGACGTAAACATAGTAGGTGCTGAATGCTAAGTGCTGGGTGCTATGTGGTAGGTGTTGCATGTTAAGTGCTGGGTGTTGGCTGCTAGGTGCTGGGGGTAGGTCAAGGATATAGTTTCTTAGACCAAATTTGACTTATGATGAAGAAAGACAAATGGAATTAAGTTAACATAATTATCTTTTTTTCTGGTTTGTTATTTAATTATTTATTGTGTCTGTCAGGTCTCGTCTGTAGTGTTAGTGAGATGTGGACCCTAAAATCAAATCCTTTCCCCGAACTCACTAAACTGGAAGAACAAGGAGGATATAAATACGATAGAAAATAATATGTAGCTTACTGGGTATGTAAACAAACTGACCTCCGAGGGGGCTGGGTGGAGTGCCATTGACCTAAAAAACTTATAATGACAAATACCGGTTTGAAGGACGAATCCATGTACTTTATTCTCCTGTTAAATTAAGTGCAGTGCTGTTTTTGTGCCTCTCAGCTGCTACGATGATGCTACTTTGTTTTTGTGCCTCAGCTGCTACGATGATGCTATTTTGTTTTTGTGCCTCAGCTGCTACGATGATGCTACTTTGTTTTTGTGCCTCAGCTGCTACGATGATGCTATTTTGTTTTTGTGCCTCAGCTGCTACGGTGATGCTACCTTGTCTGTTACTGAAACCACAATTTTTTTTAAAGCCTTGGAATTTCAATAGCTAGTGATTTTGCAACCGTCTGTAGCTCAACTCTCTCTCGCCTGTGACTGATGGTTTGTGTGCGAGGGCAGTACAGTCCATGATAAACGACCTTAATATGTTACCAAGATACCACGAGATACGCATGTCCAGAGGGTGTCTCAATATGACTTAAATAATAATAGAAAATTGGAGCAGAAATCTAAACATACAAATTACAGTAACTACAGTAGAGTGGTTGGTGTTGGAGCCCTAATACATCTGCACGTGAACAGGGATTCGTCCCAAGGTGGCGGGTGGGGTGAACGATGCAACAGCTGTGCCCCAAACTGATAGCTAGAGACATAATGATGATAAGAGGGATCTGAGAGGGCCAGTGTACCGTGTGTGTCTCGATAAGTGGCTTATGGTAGATACTTATGGCACTGAGTACGACCCTGCCATTGTGAGTAATAGAGAGATGATCTAACACATAATTCTTTATCGCAAATGAAAATAAAATTGACGATGGGTTGTGACAGCAGCATTACCACAGTTAAAACAGAAAATATCTTGTAAATAAAAAGGCAGGAAGTCTTAATATGAACGTTATTCAGACGCCTATTGCTGTAGTGTGAATATGGTCATGGAAGTGTGAAAACTGATACAATAAAACAAATGAAACTCACTTATACCACGACTAAGGCCCCGTTACAAGAGCATTATTCACGTGTGTGTGTGTGTGTGTGTGTGGCACCTGTCTCGGTCACTAGGTGTGTGTGTGCGGAGGGGGGGGCTAATTTACAATCACACTGGGCCATGAGACAGGGATGCCCTGCAGGAGGTCGACGGTTAAAGTAATCAATACGTGATTTACAACCTCAGGGGGAAGCTTGGCTGTGCCCTGACCAGCGTCGTGCCCAGGCTGTAGTACCTCTGCCCACATCCAGTCATTACGGTATGTCGACACGGGCAGTTCACCCCACTAAGCAACACCGTGGAGCTTCATCCCTCTCACCATCACTGCATCACACAGACACAAACACCACCAGCTACTGTACGTCATCACTTAATGTTTCCCCTTTACCTCTAGACGCCACACCGTAAGAAGCTGCACTAGACGAACCTACTCCCTCGTCCTGCCAGCACCGACGTTCTTTTCACGGTCAGGATAATATTATTATAGCGTAAATTCACCAGCGTAAGGAGCTGTGGTGGGAGGTGTACAGAATAAGAGGTGTTATTTACCTTCAGGTCCGAGTTATCGGCAGTAAAACATCTTGAAGGCGAGGATTAGGGATAACACTGGTGTCTTTACAGGTGTTACAAGCAATCATCTGGAGGAGTGTGAGAGCAGAGTGAGGGCTCGGCTGTAACGCGTTAATTCCATTTACGAGAGAAGCGGCTTCTCGGCGGGGGGCGAGTCTTACAATTCACAGCCGTCGGGGGGTGGAGGGTACTTTTCAGGTAGAGGAGGGAGGTGGTCGCTTCTTTACGGCTGCCAGAGGAGTGTAGAGAAAGACAGGAGAGGGTGGGGGAGGTTCTTGGAATGGACAGCAGAAGGGAAGAAGGAGAAGAAAGTAGACGTGGATTAAAGGTTGATATAAACTCTTATTTTATTTTTAGGCTTCAATATTCTTCTTAACCTTTAGGAACACTGGCTATACGTGTCATGTGTTGTCAGTGTACCATAGCTGTGTTTCGTTACTCCTCCCTCACCAACACACTGGTCTTTGGGTCTAGCTGCTTGGTTGTATTCACTTCACTTTCACACAACACCAACAACACTCGCAAAAAACCCTCAGACTCATCTTCTTCAATCTTAACTAATTGTTGCCTCGTGTATGGGGTCAGATTACGTGTTAAATGACCTTAGTTGTCTAGAATATATTTAAACAACAAACAACACGTATAGAGTCGACTGTCATATCTTAGACTGGGGTTATATTTCGTTTTTTAGGCTTGATTATTTTATCTTAAAGGCTGCAACACCAGGAAACAGAGAGTAAACAATGTGAGGAAAAATTGACCACCGGGTGTGCGTTGAGTCTCACTTGAAAACTCATCTCTCACGCCCGAAAACCTCCACCAAGCACGCCAGGAAGGGATGAGGATTCGGCTAAATAAACAAAGCCGAAAGTGTAACAAGCTGGCAATAAAAGGTTGTACAGCAGCGGGAGGTTGTACAGCGCCCACATGAGCGTTTCTTGACGTGGGATAGTAAGTTTCACGTCAGTCTACTAAGATAAGTCCATTTTTACTTTGATATTCACTGTAAATAACCTTTAAATCACCTCTGGAATTCCTCAAGGCTTAATATTAGTTCCTTTTATCTTCTTACTCTATATTAAGAATCTTATATCCATCCCCTTCAGCAACACAACAGTCCTTCGTTGATGAGACCGACCAGTTGATTTTATACCGTTGTGATGCTTACGATCGGTCACATCTCCCGGTAAATCGCTGACGAACATTACAAGCATTAAGACCATTTAGATCACGACAGATGTCCACCAGCTGTTGTCTTCCGTGTGAGAACCGAGATAAAAAAAAAAGACCTAAGACATACGATGATATTGTGGTCTGCTTTGGTCTGGGTGTAGGAGATATTATGTTTATTAAATCTAAAAGTTGGCTGTCGACTTTCTACACCAACGTTATGTCAATCTGAATTCAACACGACATATGTAGTTAGTATTATCGTCAACAGATGGCGTACAGGGATCTCAGTTTATAAAAGAGATCGTTAAAGGAGAGAAAACAATAAAATAAACACAACTAGTAGACACAATATATCACGTATAGTTTGTGGTGGTATATTGCCGCAACTTAAAGTAAATATTATACATTATTCAGGAGTAACAGTAAAGGTTCACGGTTTACATGATATTGGCACAGAGGCACTGTTAGCGTCTCTTCACACACACACACACACACATTCCCTCAGGCTCCAAAAACCAGTATTATGTTACCTTTGAAATGTCCCCTGAAGTGAAGGTTAATCTTATTCCACTGACAATAAGACGTTTATCAGTGTATGAAAACAATGTCACACTCACAGTCCCACTAGACTAAACTTTCTCTCAGCGACAAAAAACAAGAGGAGGCAGGAACCAACCAAGACGGATTCACAAAATGTTTTAAGGTTAATATTCCTGGTAACTGAAGATGTAAGAATGCCTCTAACCTAACCTAACCTAACCTAATCTAACCTAACCTAACCTAATCTAACCTAACCCTAACCTAACCCTACCTTAATCTAATGTTTATTGCCCGAACCTTCGTATAAACATCATAAACATACCAGGTTATATTGTCTGCCTGAGCGAGGACAATACCAGGAAGAGACTGGTAACCTGGAGAGCAAAAAAATACCTATACATTTTTAACTAGGATGAATAAACTCCTATAAAAAAGTATAAATAGTTATACTTTGTTATACATTGATTCATTCGTCGTATGCATTAACTAGGAAGATGATCAGTAAGAAAGTACCTCGTGAAGCTACAGGAAAAACAATTCCTTTGACCATCGTTATGAAATTTGTGGTTCCCTCCCCCCCATACTCCCCTACCATACCCCTTCCCATGCATCCCACTCCTCCACTACTCCCCCATACCTCCTCTAGTCCCCTTCCCTCTTAACTCCCTCCTTACATCTCTACTAGCTCTCCTCCCCTTGCACCTTCCATCCCTCACACTCCCACAAGCGCCCCCCTCCCCCGCCCCCTCAGACAGTGAGTCACACACACTGGCGTCCCAGATCTGCTGTGGAGCTTGTAGGCGACACCCAAGTTCCTCACCACACCCGGGGACACAGCTACACCCTCACCGCCTCCGTCTACCTCTACGCCCCTTGGCCTCACCTACACCCTCACCACCTACGTCTACCTCTGCACCTCCTGACCTCACCTACACCCTCACCACCTCACGATCCTGTCCACCCCTTTAACCCCCCTTAAGGACTATTGGTGGGTCCCTACAGTGAAAAATAGGTCCATTTTTCCTCGTCTTTCAGCGTTAGAGAGAGTTTTGTTTCAGTGAGTCGGTGTTGTCTCGCTCCACTGCTCATCCTGCTTCTCAAACTCTCCATGGTCTCCCTCCCTCCTTCCCACCCTCTCCCCCACCTCCTTCCTCCCTCCTCCCCCTCCCTCCCCCTCTCCCTCACTTATCCTTTCTTCTTCCTTCTCTCCCTCCACTCCCCTTCCCCCCCTCTCCCCCTTCGTCCATAAGGGTGAGGTGAGACAGGAAACACTAGTAAAGGCGGGTCAGCTGCTCGCCTCCTCGCCCAACGTCACCGGAAATCGTCAACAGTGATGGGCCGCCACACGAAGCTCAACATCTGCTTAAATTGATCGTTTCCAGGAGCTTATCGGTGCTCTCACTTAGCAGCTTACTCTACCCGTCACTCTTAAGCTTTTCCCGTAGTTCTAAAATTCTACCTGGATTTGGGAAACTTAAGTTGGAAAGGAGAAATCTACTCTTATCGTTATCCTAATGTGTGTGTGTGTGTGTGTGTGTGTGTGTGTGTGAGCCATGACATCACCTGAGACCAAATCTGCTTCTTTCTTTATGCTGTCTAACGTTTTTAACAAGTATACTCAAAGTAAAAACTCAAACATCTTCTCTAGCATCACATTACTCCCAGTCGCCTCACTCTCCCCTGTTAAACCTCGTCCAGAAGTAACCTCGTCTCACATAGTCTGTCAAAAACTACACCAGGAACACAGAAATGGTGAGTTTGAGTAAGAGGCAGCGAGGTGGAGTGGGGGTGTTGTGTGAGGGAGTCAAGGCTGGGTGGGGACGCGTCACCACACAACCATGGAACGCCTTCCACTCTCACCCACCACCGCAGGGCTCTACATTATGGAAGACCCTCCCTCAGGCCCTCAAGATGGTGGTGAGGAACAGGAGAAGGATCTGGCGGTATGCATCATATTTAAATGCTTGTAAACAACTCTGTATTCCCCGCCAAATAATACTTATAATTATTGAAAGACATAGAGTAATAATATAACATTTTTCACACCTTTCTTTAATGATTATGAATTTTTATGACCATTTCAATGACGTGATTCCTGCCAGGGAGGTGTAGGACGTCGATGTCAGGTTTCAGAACAATCCATTGCGTCATGTTTGAGGAAAAAAGTTGCTAAACGACGCCTGGCAGCTTCTCCTACACTGTATATACTCTTTCGTGTCGGTGAACTCTGCTGGAAATAAAACTCGAGGTTGACATACTGGTAAAGAAGACAAGCTACGGGGACAGCCTCAATAAATAAAGTAAAGCGTCAGAAAGGTTACCAATGGAAGTGTAGCCTCTTAAAGCTTACCTCAGACTATCTTTGGTTGAATCGATGTTTGTTATTGATCGTACGAGTTGACCAGCACTGTTTATGTACACACGGTGAGCCGATGGGAAGTTGTATGACGATTTTATTGAATATCTGTCTGTCAGTTTGTCAATCATTCCATCTTGTTCATATTTAATGTCTTTAGCTAACAGTGTCTGGTGTCAGCTGTACAGGTCTTGGGGAGAGGGAGGTGTAAAGTTATATAAATCGATGTTGACTACGTTGTTGATTTTCTCGTATTTATATGAACCTTTTCCAATGTTTACTACGATGGTAATCTTGTGTTTATATGACTCTCTTTCATGTTTGTTTATCATATATATTTTAAGTTTATTTTTAACCTCTTCACGCGATGGACTGTTTATATTCAGTATTTAATGTTTATGTTTGTGTTTATTACGCTACAAACTTTTTATGTTAATATAAATCTCCTCTGTACTAAACCGCATTAGTTTTATATCATATATTTTATTATAGCTTTTACTGCTGTCGATATATGCAGGAGGGGTGAGCGTGTGGGTAACCTTCACTGTGGTCCAGCTGCAGTAAGTGTGCCACCACAGTTACCTCTTATGAAGTATTTGTTGTGTATTATTCTCTATCATTCCTGAATTAACAGAACACAGACCCAAGGTACTTATTTTTCCTTAAGTCTTAGCGGTCGTTTATGATTTCATCAAGTAAGAATGCCTTTCACTTCTCCAACGGTTGATATTTCCGGTGTGTTTCATAGATAAACCTCAGCCACTCAGTAGCCGCACCACAGTGACGTCACATGTGTCTGACGTCACACGTATCTGACGCGACACATCTCTGACGTCACGCACATCCGTATAAAATTCTGTTTAGTTAGAGGAGTGAAAGCGTCCGGCGCGTTAATAGTATCGTGCTTAGGAGATTAGTAGAGGAGGAAATGTTGTGTTTTGAGATGCGTGTGATGTTCCCGAGGCAAACAGAGGCTGGAGTAGTGTGCTGCCAGAACCGGTATGAGTATGTAGGTGAGAAGTAACGGGGTCTGGGAGTCTCCTCAACAAGTCTCATGATACGTGCGGGACATTCTCACTACTGGTTCATGGTATCATCCAACCCCCTCTCATGTGCTCCTTAAATAAACAATTCTTTAACCTCAAGTAAAAGTACATAATTCCTAATAAATTATTTACCGAGTCGAGAGGAAATTGTAGTGGGAGGAGTCAGGCAGATAGCTAAGTCTCCCCGCCAAGAATGGATAGTGGCCGTAATTTCTAGTGGAAGTCCGGGAGGTGAAAGTAATCGTTTTGTGACATTTCCCGTTATGACCAATTTGTTGAGTATGAGGATAATGAGTTAGGTTAAGTTCCAGTGACGTGGTGAAGGGACCCAAACATGTACCCTAGAAAGCCTTTATTCTATGTTACTAAGTTTAGGTAAATGGTGTTGACATATTCACCTGTATATACAATGTAATTAACCTCTTGAGGAAGGTACCAATCCTCTGAGAAAACCTAAAGTTATTGGTAAGTTAATTTGGACATGTTAACCTGACCCCTTGAGTACGGTGCCTTAACCCTTTGAATACGATGACCATATCCCTGAGTACAAAATTATTAAACTAAGAGCGTTAAGTCAACAGATTAATTCCTCAGAGTACAAAGATCTACTATTCAACTAGAAATATGAACATTTGTAAAGCTAAGTACAGTTATCTCCTATCATTACAAGTAAACCATATATAAGAACCTAACCCAACCTAACCTAATCTAATCTAACACACAATGGTACGAATCGAAAAGGGTGTTTGTGTCCGGAAACAAACAAACTCCAACACGCGTATACAAAGTTTCAAGAAAAAGCATCGGGAAATAAAGGAACAGCGTGTGAGTGTATTTAACAGACTAAAGACAATAGGTCTCCTAGAAAGAACTTGTTGTTGGGTGATATAATATTAATTTGATTCATAATGATGTTGTAATCGGCGTGGAAATAGCGTGGAAAAGTAATAAAATAAATGGCATAATTTTATTCTCATTTTCAAGATTATTTAGAGTTGTGAGTAACGTAAATAATTCGGTTTTGTTAAGTATTGTGTAATGTGATAATGAAGTGCAAACAATTGGTGGTCTAAGAGGCTTACAGTATACATTTAAACTATAGTGTGTCTGTGTAAAAATAATTGTTTATGTCTGAGAACTGTGTTTGTGTACCACTGGATTTCATATATCGATGTAAACTCAGAAACATGTATGTGTGTTTGTCAGGTTTTGTGTTTTGCTTGTATTATAAACTGTTGTGGTACAGGAAGTTGTTTGGCTGTATTCTGTCTCCGCTCCGACAACAAAAACACTAAAAAAAGAGGAAATCAAATGACGTTTTCCTGCACTTCCGGGTCACGTCGTTCATTTGTTTACATTTGTATGCGGGTTATTATATCCGCGTCAGGAAATGTAGACCTTAAATCTGGATGCTGACATGTGACTTGTAAACTGGATTTTTTCTCTCTATATAGATTCTATGTAAGAATTCCTGTTATAATTTTGACACATTAGGTTTCTATAACAAATTTGAAGACATGGGACCCGGATAGCAAATTAGAAATCACAAGCCGCAGGCAATGTCAAAATC
>NW_024723541.1:2750323-2767823 GCF_018991925.1 Homarus americanus
ACCTCTGGCCACCACTGGTTCACCGTGACCCCGTCTACTACTGACCTGGATCACGGTGAACGGGTCCAGCGTGACCTCGTTAACCTTTACCCCCCCCCTCCCTATTCCCAGTCCCCTCGTCTACCCCCTACCCTCCTCCTTCCCTCTTCTCTCCCTCGTTTCCCCACTTCGTTTCCCCTTTCTCTCTGTCATCCCCCTCCCCAACCTCCTCTTTCTCTTCCTCAGTCTCTCCATCTTCCTCCTCCCCCCCTCTCCCCCTCGTTTCCTCATCTCCTTTCCCCTTTCTCTTAGTCTCCTCCATCCTCGTCCCTGCCCTCCTCTAATCTCCCTACCCTCCTCCTATACAAAGTAATAAGACAAATAGATACATTAAATCGTAAATGGATAAAGATTGACAAAAGTGATAAAATATAGCAAAATAAATATTAATAAGTGATAAATATAGATGAAAACACGTAGAAATTGTTGTGTGTTTATGGAGTTGAAATGACATAAAGATATAAGACTCAATAGATGACAAAAACAGAGAAAGAATGACTGGCGGAGTTAAGGAGTTCAATTTAATTATATGGGATTGGGATCTATAAATAAACGTAATCATAAAGGATTCAGTATTATGTCTCCAGAAACTTGGCTGACGGCACGAAGAATTTATCAGGTTATATTAAGTGAAGCAAGGAAGCAAGTTCAAGTTATAAGTGGTACAGTATTGGCGTTAAGTGGTACAGTAGTGGCGTTAAGTGGTACAGTATTGGCGTTAAGTGGTACAGTATTGGCGTTAAGTGGTACAGTATTGGCGTTAAGTGGTACAGTATTGGCGTTAAGTGGTACAGTATTGGCGTTAAGTGGTACAGTATTGGTGTTAAGTGGTACAGTATTGGCGTTAAGTGGTACAGTATTGGCGTTAAGTGGTACAGTATTGGCGTTAAGTGGTACAGTATTGGCGTTAAGTGGTACAGTATTGGCGTTAAGTGGTACAGTATTGGCGTTAAGTGGTACAGTATTGGCGTTAAGTGGTACAGTAGTGGCGTCATTAAGTAGGAATATACTTTGGGTTATCAGGTGGGACAATACCATACAAAACCCTTAAGTGGTACGACTCTGGATCTTACACAGGCTGGTGAGGGTCGAGTTGGTCTGCCCAGGTCTTTGTTCCCAGCTGGGGGGGGGGAGCGGGGGGAGTTCGTGTTTTTGTGGTGGATCCGACCCCCTTCACTCTCACTGTACACCCTCACCCCTTGTCTCTTCTTGTAGATCCTCATCTCCTGTCTCTTCTTGTAGAGTGTAAAAGCCCACCCGCCCACATCCTGTTTCTTGTAGAAGTTGTACACGCCCACCCACCCACCTCTTTTCTCTTTTTGAAGTTGTAGACGCCCACCCGCCCATCTCCTGTCTCTTGTAGTAGTTGTAGACGCCCACCCGTCCACCTCCTGTCTCTTGTAGTTGTTGTAGACGCCCACCCTCCCACCTCGTGTCCCTTCTTGTAGACGTCGCTGCCAGGGAAACTCCGGAAAGTCGCTAGAGAAGCTTCCTGCAAGAGAAATCTACCTGTTTTGTGAATGCTGCTAATTATAAAGAACATCACCAGGTTTTGTCGAGGTACTTCACTTGGGAATGTTAGCTTGTTCTTGTTAGTGTCTGTTGAGGGACGTGTCATCTCTTTTTGGGCGTGTCACTGCTTGAGGACCTTGTTCATGTTTTACCGACGACACTCTCTAGATATTGTTTACTTGGAGGTTTTGATACGGTGGTGCTTAAGGTATTCGTTGATGATTTCATGGGTGTAGTCTTATTAGTGTTTGTAATTGTAATTCTGCATTGCAAAGACCGAAGCTTCGTCACCTGGCGTGAGATGAAACCTTGTGTGCAGGTGGTGCTCTCCATAACCCTTCTTGCCGGCAACACAGGGGCCAGAGTGAAGGGTTATGTCACTCCCTGGTCGTCGTCTGGTCCAAAGTGCCCTAAAGGCCACCGACCTAAGCAATCTAGAGTGGAAACTAATCCTCACTGCTACTTTATGTGTATTTACGCAGTGAGAGCAACGTCCAAGAATGGCGTGCTTATCAAAATACGTGCGACCTGTGGGTTCAGTTGATCACACACAACAACATATTTCCTTTGTGGTAATTTAGGGTCTCGTGGAGGACGCGCTCTCTCTGGCGACACAGTTCAAAAGTTGGGTTGTATAATCTAATAAAAGTCTAATCATTTAAGATCTCAAGTGAAATACGAGTGACAATGATAATATCGTTATTTCAGTTTGATGACACAGTGAGGCAGTTGTTGTGGCCTTCAGAGAGTGGAGGGCAAGCGCCGCGGGGGAGGAGTCCACTCATGTGTCGTAGTTGGTCCCAGTTTAGTAGCTGACTGTCCTTCTTGTCCTCAGCTGTACGCCGCTAAACAGGATGCTCGTAGTTGTTATTGTGGAGAGGTTTCGGCGCCATTAGTTTTCGTTAAATAAGAACCATAGATTATTCCTCACCTGAAGTTATCTAAAGGTTCTCATTCATTGTAAAACAGTTTTGTCTTGATGAACAAACAGTAAGAGGTGGAGGCGCGGTGGGGTTAGACCCGGCCACCAGAGGAAGCACCTGTCTCAACCAATAAACCCATTACGGTTAATAATTGCCTCTCCACCGGGGTTGCCAGAGGCCACCCAGAGGCCAGCTGCCGAGAGCTCCTGCATCCTGGCATGAAAACTTGACCGGGATAAATTTAAACAAACTACAACGTTTATAGAGTAAAATACGCTCCATTTTTCTATAAAATCTGGTCCGGAGAACTCCAAGTCGTCACGGATTGAATACCAAGCGTATAACGAGCTTGACAAAACGCCCAAGTTGGTCTTAGAATGCAGTTTCAACATACAGTATTATCCTTAAAGATTATTTGGTTTAATTGTAAATATCGTCATTGTTTTCGGGATGTCAAAAGAGTCACCTCCCGGTCGCTTGTCTTTGCTGTACTGTCAGGGTATGGGGCGACCTCGATAGCCAGAGAGTTCGGATGTCGCCTGACGAGACAGAAGGCCACGGATCCTGTCCCTGGTTATTGGAACTGAAGGATCAATCTTCTTTTATGTTGCCTCTCGTCATCCGTCATGTCCTTTGTGGCGGCCATTGCTCGTATCAGTGCTTGCCTGCGTGTGTTTAGGTTTGATTTTGTTTTGTTTGTGTTCCTGAGTAGGTGTTTGCGTGTGCTGGCGTCCTAGTTTAAGTGTGTGCAAGCAGTAGAGTATTTGCTTGAGTATGGTTGCTCCTCTGGACTTGATTGTGTGGTTGTTTGAGTTTTATGTGTATGTTTCTTGGCTTGCTTTTTTGCTTATGTGTGTGTGTGTGTGTTTGTGTGTCATTGTTTACGTGTGTGTGTGTATGCTCGTGTGTGTTGATGTTTCATGCTTGATTGGGTGTTGTTTGTGTTCCTGTGTACGTGTGTGTCTGTGCGTACAAGCATGCTTGAGTATGAGAGTGTAAGTATTTGCTTGTTTGTGCTTGGCGATAAACCTTTACTTACTGGTGTATGTTGCCTTGTATTCATGCAGATGTGTGTGTGTGTGATGTACTGCTTGAGTGTTTTCCTGAGGTAATCCTACATATGGCTGATTCGTTCTTGCGTGCTTGCTTGTCCGTTATGCTATTACTTGCATATCTAATCTCCCAGCTATACGCTCGAGTGTACCTATATTCAATACATTCAAGGATCTCTTAGGCTCCCGTGTGACTTCAAAGTCGTGTGTTCTATGTGTATGAATTCTCTTGTTGTTAACTGTGCTTGCGTGCTTGTACAAGTTCCCATATGCTTTTGCCTATTTACTGTTGTTTCTGTGACTGCTTGAAGTGTCCTTTTGCTTGTGGAAGTGTCTGGATGCTTGTGGAAGTGTCCTGGTGCTTGTGAAAGTGTCCTTTTGCTTGTGGAAGTGTTCTTATGCTTGTGGAAGTGTCCTTATGCGTGTGGCGCTGCTTTAGAGCTTGTATAAGTGGCTCGTGCAAGTGTCTCTGTGTTTGGTTGTGCAAGTGTACAACAGCCAGTGTGTATTGGTGATCACATAAATAATCTGGTCTTGTTCAAGTGTCTTGACGAGAGTATTCTGTGCTTGTTTAAGTGTCTTAGTGCTTGTTTTTCTGTCTTGGTACTTGTGTGAATTGTCGGTGCTTGTGTGAGAGCGTCTTGGTGCTTGTGTGAGTGGTTATACACGTGTGCCGGTGTGTGGCTACCTTTGAGTGCTTGTGTGAGTGGCCGCGTGCAAGAGTGTTTGGCCAAGTAACGACGATTGTGACTACTTAGCTTATATCCTCCCTGGCTGTTGTCATCCCCCGGTTGTGGAATTATATACAATTGTGAGTCGTTGAGCTTCTGTGCCTCCACCTGCGCTGTCATCTGGCCACAACATTCACTGGCACTTGGTCTGTTATCATTGGTAAACTGTGACTCATTATGTATGTATGTGTGTGTGTGTGTGTGTCTCCGTAGCACCTGCCTTTACAGTTGAGGAAAATAATGGCGATTGAGTGCAGTGCCGATCATGCTGTCTCCTTGTGTACCGAATGAAAGTTAAGTTTACAGTGTGTCGTATACTCACTGCCTCTCACGGGTCGTCAAGCCTATGGGACCCTATTGTGAGGAGGTCGGATGGTTCTGTTCACTCGTTGCTGTTCACTAATAGTTCATGTTATCTCCTATTTATATCTATTGTGATGGAAGGATAGTTGAGTCTGTTACTTATTGTAGTTTTGGTGCTATTTATTCTAGTGTTCATATTTCTATTGATTTTTTGGTTTTTATTAATTAATCGGAAGTCGATGTTTCGTTCCTTTTCATTTAGATTTCACATTCCTATTAATTTCTCATTTAATTACTGTGTGGGCGATGGTTAGTTGTGACGTAGGTTAGGTTAGGTTAAAGTGACAGACCTGAAGATAAGCGACAGTGTGGTGGCCCCTCAACAGCACACGTGAGGGGGGAGGGGGCAGGAGGGGGGGGTCAGCATGCCTACGGTAGTGTTAGAGGAGAGAAAAAAAAAACATTAACACGACCCAGAGACGAAATTAAAGTCACTGGATCAATATCAATAGTTTTGACTTATACCCTTCAACTAAGAACACAGCTGGGGGGTGTGGGTGTGTGGGGTGTGGGTGTGTGGGGTGTGGGTGTGTGGGTGTGTGGTGGGTAGTACTAGGAGGTAATTTATTCATTATACATAAGAGCCAATATAATTTCAGACTATGACTCATCTATACTGGACGTTTATATTATATTATGTAATACTCCTGAGTCAAGTCTACCGAGGAAATCCTTGTTTAACACAGCTTGATATATTTTCTTCAATTGAGGACGCAGCTGGAGTGACCTACATAGTGTTGATATTACACAGTTCACACCTTCAGTAGTTCAGTATCGGTTAATACCTCTCCTGTTCCTCCTGTGGGTATACATAGCAGGTGTCTGACTCAGTGTGTTGATGGTATAGTGGATTCTAGACCTTAAACAATAATAAACTTGGGGTTGTTTAGTACAGTTTTCTTGGTGACTTATCCAGGAAAACTAACCAAATTAATCTCTGTTGCTTACAATGGACAGCAAACGTGATGAGACATTGACTAAATATATTTCATTTTAATTTATCAACTTCAACACTGTAGGGATCCTTAACCTACATTATGCTTTTATTTATCGTAGCACTCAAAGGCCTGAAGTAACCTGAAGACTAGATTAATATCCTGAAGATAGTGATTAACTGCTTTATATGACTGAAATTAGACACTTTCACATCCTCAAGATTTCACACATTAACACTGACCAATATATTAAGCAACGTTCACTCAGCCCAACAACGTATATAACAAAAGGTTCTTGCTTTCAGTCATAACATCTTGCATTCTCCTCGTCGGGATAACATTCTTCAAGTTAAAGACATAATTAAACATCCGAAAATCATTAAAAGTCGCCATCATTAAATTAGACAATTCCTGTAACACCTCCTGTAGGTAGTATAGCTTTGAGTAGTGGAAGGCATCTATGACGGGGATGGTAACAGGAACATCAGCTCTACAGTACACACACACACACACACACACACACACACACACACACACACACACACACACACACACACACACACACACACACACACACACACACACACACACACACACACACACACACACACACTCTCTCTCTCTCTCTCTCTCTCACCACCAGATAACTGTTAATAAAGGTAACTTACTCCACACAATTACCTGGTGAAGTGTGAGGCGTCAGTGTGGCTCTGAGGGTGACGAAATTGATACACCAGGTAAGAGAGAGAGAGAGAGGAGACACTACAGAACCTTTAATTCCATTTTTCCCGAGACACTTAAGACTTTCTGGGGAAAAGCGAAATTTTGTTAATTGATATTTTCCCTAATTACGGCTTCAGTGTGTTGTGCGTCCGGTTGGCTGATTGGATAGAAGTTTTTGTCCTCCAGCGATCATCTCACTGGAATTCTTACCTACGTGGAGTTTCTTTGGTGTGTGTGTGTGTGTGTGTGTGTGTGTGTGTACTCCCAACAAATGTACGTACAGAGACGACAGCCCATCTCATGCAACAGAGTCTGTGTACTTACTGTGCACCAGAGGGTGGGTAGTACTGGGGACTTTCCATGTACCCATTGTGTGCAGCAGATGTGCACTTCCTGTGTACAATATACATGTATCGACAGCCGTCGTGTGTAATAGAGCGTGTGCACCCCCCATGTCCGTACACCCATCATGGGCACCAGAGCGTGTGTACCTCTTGTATACATGCAGCCTGTATGTGCACCTGGCACCCACATATTAACACTGCCCACTGGAGGTTCACAAAACACAGAGGACAAGTGGTGCGGGCTCAAGGTCACCCCAGTGGCTCCTCCAGCCCCTCCCTCGCTCCCGGGGATAAGAACCATCACCTCGGCGACCTGTCTGTGTCAAGGTATACAGGTTGGCCCTCCACCCCCCTGCCCTCCCCTTCGATCGTTACTAAAGTTTAGAGACGCTGGACTCCTCGCTGTTCGCTGATGAGCTTCTGGTAGTTGGCATGTCGTTGACTCCTGACTCCTAACTAAGAAGCCCTCTCGTGTGTGTGTGTGTGTGTGTGATTGAGACATCTGGACTCCACCCTCACACTCCATCCATCTGCTTTCACCCCCCTCCTCCCCCTCCACACCTGCCTATTGTCTCCACGCCCACTACAACACCCACCAATTTTGTCATATATTACACCACAGCCGCCCACCCACCTGACCAAAACACCACTCCCGCCCACTCTGTTACTTAACCCACAACAACACACCCACCCTCCCACTCACTACACCACACCCACCATAATTAAAATATCTCCCTCTACATCCACACACTCACCCATCCACCCACCCATTACGTTACAACCACCCAATCTCTCCCCCCATCCACCGCAACATGTCACACCACCTACCCACGTTACCACCCACCACAGACAGCCACCCACTCGACCATGTCTCACTACCCACAACCAGCCACAAACCCGCCCATTGTTTCATCAACCCCCCCCCCGCCCCCCCACGCTGCCACCCACGAAATTTTCTTGCTCGTTAACCACAAACCCGAGAGAAAGAATTTATCGCCCAATAAATTGAATGACTCACATAGTTCCTCCGGTCCTGAGACATTTACTTTATATCTCGAAATCAAAGTTGTTTTCTGGGTTTAAAATCTTTTAATTCTCTTAATTAAATAAAATAATGTTACCAGCTTTACTTTAATCTTGTAAATTTTGATATTACCACGAGGAGGGAAGGATGAGGGAGGGGTGAGGGAGAGGTGAGGGAAGGGTGAGGGAGACAGGTGAGGGAAGGGTGAGGGAGAGGTGAGGGAAGGGTGATGGAGATATGAGGGAGGAGGTGACGGAAAAGTGAGGGAGAGAGGTGAGGGAGAAGTAATGGAAGGGTGAGGGAGCGGTGAGGGAGGAGGTGAGGGCTACCCAGCAGGTGAGGCATGGTAGCTGGGTGGTCAGCGGGCCATAGCCACAGCTTCAAGGTCTCGTGACCAAGGAGACGGTGGGGCCAGAACACAACCTCCCCACCCCCTACCTCTGTCTGTGTTGGGAGGAACGTGTGTCTGGAGGAACGTGTGTCGGGAGGAACGTGTGTCTGGAGGAACATGTGTCGGGAGGAACGTGTGTCGGGAGGAAAATGTGTCGAGAGGAAAATGTGTCGAGAGGAACGTGTGTCGGGAGTAACGTGTATCGGGAGGAACGTGTGTCTGGAGGAACGTGTGTCGGGAAGAACGTGTGTCGAGAGGAACGTGTGTCGTGTTCATTTCCCAGTTTGAATAAATGGTAAGTGATTATTGGTATGTGATTAACAGGTTATATGGAGGTGTGGAGCCACCCTGTGTAACGATGAATCATTGATCCGAAGGTTAGGTGGAGTTGGGCTGATTTGAGTCGGTTGGGTTAGGTTTGGTTTGGTTTTATTAGATTAGATTTTGTTAGGTTAGGTTAGATTAGGTTTTGTTAGGTTAGGTTAGATTAGGTTTTGTTAGGTTAGGCTGGGTTGGGTTATGTTTGGTTCGACTGAATTACCGTTGAACCATTTGTATCAAATAATACACAGGCTTTTATCTTTGCTCCTAAGATTTCTCATATATAAAAAAATTGTGACAATCAACATAGGATTATTTTTTCCAATATGATGACCTTTATATTTTGTCATTATTTATTACATCCAGACAAACGCACGGGCACTATTGAAAATAAACCATAGTTACTGACGCGCCTGCAACACTGGGTTCCCTACTCTCTGTCAAGGACTTCACCCTCTTATGTAATACAGGTACGCGGCTTTGTCTACAGGCTTACACTTATTCCACAACCCGACTACCCCCTTGACGCTATTGTCCCGGTCCAGCACTGTGACTCCTGGGATTTTAAGCAATTCTACTTATTATTGCGAATTTCTCTTCCTGGATACTTTGAGTCAACTGGCATGATAAATAGTTTGTATCTATTATTCATCAAAATGCCTCGTACATGTTTATATCAGAATGTGAGAAAATGTTCTTGTCAAACGTAAATTCTTTAAAGATTTCCCTGAAGATATTAACGCCAGGTGAGGGGTGACGTGTGCGAGGTGCGGTGAACATTAGTGGCGGTGAGTGAGGAAAGGTGAGGTGGGCTGTGGTCAGTCCTGCCTGGCGAAGGGACGTTCGTGGTGGAACTGGAAAGGGAAAGGGCTTGGAGATAATGTGCGGGTAAAATGGAGGAAATTGCCTAGTTAAAGCCACTCCAGTGATTAAAGTTAAAAATTGGTTATATCCGCTGAAGACGTTGAAGGAGGGACAGCTGGGGGGAGGGGGGTGAAGAGCCCGCCCCAGTGCACCAGTTCCTTCACACCTGTCGACCGTCACGGGTGGTGGTCGCTATAAATGAGACAACAGTGTGTGCGTGGATCTCAAGTATCTGAAACAAGACCCCAGGCGCCACCAGTACTGCACACTGCCGCGGGCTCAGCCTTTCAGTGGGGACCAAGATTTGACGTTCGCTGTGGTGCCATCACTTGCTAACCTGAACTAAAGAATGAGTTGAGAGTTATCCCTAAATTCTGTTTAAGTTAAATGTGTAAGTTTTTGTTTTCTTTTTATTCCATTCGTTAACCTATTATTCTAATTATTTATTTTTTCAGTTTATAAATATATGATTTTTTCCTTTAAGCCCCGAGGGTGTTGGTGCAGCGTCAGGATGGTTGGTGGTTCATGCTTCAGTCACCTCCCCGCCTACACCTACGTTCACCTTTTCCTAATGACCACACCTCTTCCCGACCCCTAGACTACTCGTCCTCCATTTCACTATAACAAATATCTGTTCTCTCGCTCTATCTGTAACTCTCACTCCCTCATCATTGTCTACTATGGGAGACAGCGAAGCGTCGTCGCCTGAGGAGGGTTTGCTGGGGAGTCTGTCCCGGACGTTGAGAGTCTTGGGAAACTCTGCTGCTTCCTGTCTGTAAAAGTGGTGGTCAGACAAACGTGGGAACGTAATAACCAGGAATATGAGAGACATCATTTGGTCACCACTGAAATTTTACGATCTGAAGTATGTCTGAACGTGTACAGAGTTATATGCGTGTATGACTTCGTTATAAAAACTACGGAAGGAACTCCAGAACGTATGAAGTTTTTATGAGTGCTGGAAGACGAAAGGCTCGCCTGTTCATCTGATATCTCTCTCTCTCTCTCTCTCTCTCTCTCTCTCACACACACACACACACACACATTTCTCCGAACAATCAAAACGTCGAAATCTAAACAACAACCAAGGAAAAATTATATAGTTTCTGACCATCAGTTACCTGGCCACTGAAGCATCAACAACACCACATGAGGTAAAAACTTCTTCTTTATCATCAAACCTCCCTCACTCACCCCCCCTCAAAAAAAATAAATAAATAAATAAAAGTTTCAATTAATTCCAACACCTGCAGAGAAAATTTATAAAAAAAAGACGTGAGATAAATATAAAGAAAAAGTAGAGGATATTCTAGCAGGTGACTCAAACGCTTCTCCCTTTTACCTGATCCACCTCATTCTATCATCTACCTTAATCACGTATCGTTGCCGTCATAAATGAATGTTGAGCAAGAGAGGAAATACGATAATGATAAAAAGAAAATAAACTATAGAATGGAGGGTTTGACAAGATGATAATGTCATATGATAGCAGAGAGTTGTGTGTGTGTGTGTGTGTGTGTGTGTGTGTGTGTGTGTGACCTTCAATACCACATCCTCAGCGGGGAAATACCATGACAGATCACTGGTTTGTCAAGTTGATATTTTCTGACGATATTATTCGATTCTTCTTCGTGTATGTATGTATGTATGTATGTATGTATGTATGTATGTTCTGTAATGTTTTGTATTCCTCGATAAACATGTATTTAAACTATACACACATATACACCTACTTGAGGGTATATCTACAGGTAGGTGTCATTTATCTATTTCTGTGTACATAAAACTGACACAAAGTCACGACACCTGACACCCACCACCAGTGTCACCCAGTGCCACCCAGCTACCGCTAGTGTCGGACAGCTGTAGTTGACACAGATGAAATTCTCTCTCTCTCTCTCTCTCTCTCTCTCTCGTGTGCCTCCCAGGAAGGTATGGGTCAGTTAGCGTTACCTGAGACCCGAGGCGGGGGCGTTGATGACCCGATACCTCACACTGTATCCACTCGTGTCTCTCTGTAACTCACTGTATCCGATAAGTGAGTCACTGTACCCGATAAGTGAGTCATTATACCCGATAAGTGAGTCACTGTACCCGATAAGTGAGTCATTATACCCGATAAGTGAGTCACTGTAGCCGCCTGGTGCTTGCTGCATTCATCCTTTGTGTGTGTGTGAGAGAGATAGAGAGAGAGTTAATGTATTCTCACTCATTAAAACACACTTGGTACCTTTCCCAACATCGTTTACACTTTAGCTCTCCAACTCCCTTTAAAATCCGAGTCATTCCTGATGTTCCTTTGTTGTTGTATTGGGACCTGACCTTTAAATAGTTTTTGTTATTATTACTGTTATTGTTATTATCATTATTTGTATTATTTCTTTTGTTATTGCTATTGTTATGAGAAGCCTGGCAGCCAATCACAGCGACTGGTTTGTTTATCAATATCATTATTATCACTACGACGACTAATTAAAACATTATACGCTCGTTTCCTGTTTATTTTAGGTCCGTAGCCCAAAGACCAAGCCGTGAAAACATCACTAAAATGTCTTTGTTTAGGTAATGTTTATGTTAGTTCATTACTGAAAGCGGAAATAATTTATTTATGAGGTGGTGATGAGGTTACCAGGTTAAAGGTGGCCTCTCCACCAGGTAGCTTCGCCTCCAAGTAGCTGCACCTTCAGGTTCGTGCCATAAGCAGTCATAAATGATTTACACCAATAGCCTCCTCCCCTCCCCCCCTCCCACCTCTCTCTCCAGGATCCCAACACAGCACAAAGCCCATAGACATGCAGGGCCAAGTCATCCCCTTCAGCATATCATCACAACAACCATTTCCTTCAAGAGATAAAATGTGTAAGACAGGTCAACAGCGAACGATCTCTCTAAGTCAATAATTACACAAGCTAGCCAAATCAAGTCATCAGTTCCCTCAAATCAAGTTATCATTTCCATTTAGACTTTTAATAATCTTCTTCACGTCGACGTCATCATTAAATACCCCCCTTTGGTTCAGTAATAAGTCGGACCTTCTCCCAGGACGTATAAACAAACAAAGATTATTGGAATTTCCGAGGAGTGGTGGAGTTCGTCACAGACTCACTCAGTTCAGTGTATAGATTCACAAAAGGTTGATATAATGATTATTTCTCGTAAGTAAAGATGTACTAATATCATCTTACTGACTTATGCTAAAACACAATAAACGTCTAAAAAATATCATGAATATTATATTGAAACTACTATAATTATTAAACATTCACTTAGCATAAGATACAAGGTTTACTATATATTCTCAAAAATTCTCTATGTATCTAATTAAGGTAAATATCTCGTAATTTCGATGTTATTTTTGTATGCTATTTTTTTAGGCTATATCTTAAAACTAACCAATAGGGGTGTTCTTAACGCTTCATATACGAGAATCTTTGGACTACAACACAACACAACACAACACAACACAACACAGCACAGCACAGGACTACCGGATCCGTTTCAGGAGTTATTATTTGTCAGTCCTTGTGTAATTATTCTCCTACTTTATCACTCTCATTCTTTTCCTAGTATATTTGTTTTTGAATTGTATTATTATATTATTTGGAGGAAGCTTTGTGTTATGTTTACATAGATATTGTCTGTTTTGTTCATCGTCTCTCCTTTACTTATATCTTAATTCGTCCGTCTTTCTTGTTATATCCTACGTCTTTCTTTTATTGATTATTATTTTCGTCCTTCCATTACATTGTATATATATAAGAGAGAGAGAGAGAGAGAGAGAGAGAGAGAGAGAGAGAGAGAGAGAGCTGTTGTCAAGATTACCTGAGAGTTGGTACAAGCCCAAAAAAGGAGCCGATGTCCATCTACCGTTGCTAAAATGATAAAAAAAAGGGTACATGTTAGTTGCCTCCCATAGCCACCTAAGGCCGCTACAAGCTATCAATTGATTAAACATTATCATATTCCCGCATGATATATCAGAGGTTGCTTTGATTCAGTAGACTTAGCAAAGATAGCGTTAATCCTGGTGTAAGTTAGCAAAGATAGCGCTAATCCTGGTGTAAGTTAGCAAAGATCGCGTTAATCCTGGTGTAGGTTAACAAAGATAGCTGGTGTAAGTTAGCAAAGATAATCCTGGTGTAAGTTAGCAAAGATAGCGCTAATCCTGGTGTAGGTTAGCAAAGATAGCGTTAATCCTGGTGTAAGTTAGCAAAGATCGCGTTAATCCTGGTGTAAGTTAGCAAAGATCGCTATGAACCTGTTGTATGTTAGCAAAGATCGCTATGAACCCAGTGTAAGTGAGCAAAGTCTTTATATATTGGCTAAAACTACTACAGACAACTACAGTAAAAACAGTCCTCATCATACCCAAGACAGATAACAGATATTCCACAAAGCACAACATGAATATTTATCAAAAAATCGCCGTTTGTTCAATTCCAATTAGCATTCTTCCCCCTTCGAACTTGTCTTCCTTACATGTAAACAAAACATTCAAGTGAAAACTCCCAAAGAAAACAAAGACATAAAGAACACGAGCTTAATCCCCACTTATTTCCAACTTCTGAAATATTTTACTTCGAAAAATCGTCATTCATTCTTGTTCAGCTCACCGGATATAAGCCATGTTTCAACAATAATGGGGTTCCCTTACCTTTATAACCTATGTGAAATTATAGTTAGACTGAGTTACAAATGTTGATATATGTCTGGTAGGGTTTTGCTTTCATCTTCAACTTGGGATGATTGACAATTCGACAACACGAGCGCGCCAGCCCATTGCTCCTCTGAGGCTCTGAGATCAAGGTGCTAAATATGTTTAACCCCTAGAGTATGATGTTAACCCTTGATTAAGATGATTTAACCCTTGAGTACGATGACTTAACCCTTGAGTACGATGGCTTAACCTTTGAGTACGATGACTTAACCCTTGAGTACGATGACTTAACCCTTGAGTACGATGACTTAACCCTTGAGTACAATGACTTAACCCTTGAGTACGTTGACAACCCTATATCATTTATGTCGAAGGAAAATCCAGGCGGCAGGACCCACAACAAACGCGGGATGGTAAATCACTAAGAAGAAGACCTTTGTGTAGCGTCAACGTCTAGGTTCGGGACAGGTGTTCAAGCCTGAGTGAAGGAGAGGTGTGGAAGGTCCTCCGCTCCCCTGGGTTGACCTTCTGCACCTGGCCACATCAACTCTCACTTCACCCCCTCAACACACACGTTACTACACAACATTTTACAACCCACAGTCGTTAAAATGCTTGATTGTGTAAATTTTTTAACCACCTTTTTTACACAGACTGTTGCAAAAGTTTAGGTACAACGTGTAGCGCGAGGAATACGTGGGACTGTGGTTGTTTTACGCACGTTCTCTGCAACACACACCACCGCTCGGTACATGTGCTCTCAACACACACACACAGCGCCGCGAGAGTATAGTTGTATAAAATGTAAAATACAGAAGAAAAATCGAGAATCTGAGGTGTATGTTTAGGGATAATGAACAATGAGAAATCGGGCAGGAAGTTGTTCAGGTGTGTTGTGACGCAGGACGGGAACACACCAACAACACTATCTGAGGTAAGACGCGTGGCGTTGACGGGGAAGCCCGCCGCTGGTGACTGTCTTGACCCCCCACCCCCTCACCTCCACTCCCCACTTCTTCCCTCTCCTCAACCTCCCCCATCCTCCCTCCCTACACCCCTTCCCACTTCTTCTCTAAGACTCCCTCACCACAACTCCCTCTTTCGCTCTGGTCGACGCTTTGTTTGGACTTGATGTCTGTTTTGGGCTGCCAGTAAACTTAGATTTCATTACAAAGTTGACTGAATGTGTCCCCTATGTCTTCTTTTTCCAGGATAATCATAATGGGGGATACATGAAGACGTGCTCTAGTAACATCATCGTATGCTTATTAGCGCGAGTATTTTTCTTCTTCTAGGATAGACATCACAAGCTCACTGACTCACGGACAAAGGATACACGTGACAGGCGCGCACACACACACACACACACACACACACACACACACACACCAGAGTCTTCCTGGTTGAACACGACTAAAAATAACAAGATTCAACATAATTCAATTAGCCAGGCATCTTGAAGGGGGGAAGGTGGTGACTCAGCTGCTGTCACCAGTGCTCTGGGGGCAAGAGAGTGTTATACAGTACCTCGACGTGTTGTACATGTTGCTGTTTGTGGTGTTTCGAATGTGTGTGTGTGTGTGTGTGTGTTTCAAGTTCATGCTTTCAGGTGTTCGTCAGTTCGTACACAGCAACAGGCACACAGGTAGTGACACAGATTTTTATGAAAGCCGTATATAACATCCTGATCTAATTATAACAAAGAGCATTGAATTTATGTTTTTTCTCGTTTTCATAACCAGACTACAGGGTCAAAAATTTACATCACAATAGCAACATTTAGTGACAGTCAAGTGGTAGAAATTGGTCGAGTTCCTTTATCGTTTTCCTTCATATACCTGACACGTTCATCAATCACCATCACCCATCAAAGTTTTCACCTTTTATATATCATTGTCTATTGTGATTAGGTAAGATTGGTAAGGTGATAGGATGACAAAGCCAGGTATTGTCATCGTGTTGTTGGCTCAATAAACACAGAGGGTTATAGTCCAGCTCCGTGATCGACCCCTCAAGCCAAAACCAGATATTTTTTCTTTTTGCTGCAGGCGACTTTGTGTTATTTTCCAGCAATCATCGTCCAAGGTATGGAGTTTCTCTTAAGATTTTGTTGGCATTATGGAACGCAATACGTCCTCGGTGTGGAGAGGAAGAGTTTCACCTTCATCGGGAAAATATTAAGTCTAGTTTAATATGACAACAATAAAGGTAAAGCAAGAAACAAGGTATTGAGAGAGTACAGTATAGACACCTGGCCCAGATATACTTGTACACCAGGAAACAAAAGAAGAGAGATATTATAGACTTCTTAAATCCTGTAGTCAACTCCCACATGATATCGTATCTTCTCCCTTATTACCTAGAATAAAGTCAAACTATACAGGTATCCTAAATTAGACTCATCGTTCTATGTCAATGGCAGAGCTCGAAATTATGATAGTTTTCAGTAGGACAGAGGGTAAACAAGGCTATGTTATGGGTCCTCCCTTTGTCCCACTGAAACAAAACTCACAGTAATGGCAGAAACTTGAGTCACTGGTCAATATACTGATAATGTACATACAGGTTAATGTTATGTCCTATGAAGCACTAATAGAAGGGTGTTTTAGATAGGGGGGGATGTTGTTAATGTGAGAGGTGGTAAGCTTGAGAGGGGGGTGTTGTTATTGTGAGATGTGGTAAGCTTGAGAGGGGGGGGTGTTGTTATTGTGAGATGTGGTAAGCTTGAGGGAGAGAGAAAGGTTGTTATTGTGAGAGATGGTAAGCTGGTGGAGAGGTTGTTGTTATTGTGAGAGGTGGTAAGCTGGCGGGCAACACAGTCTCAGAGCAAGTTTTTGTCGGAGTACTCTTAGTTGCTTGGTGTGGAGGGGCTGTGAGGTCCCTTACCTACACCACTTGTCCTTCAACTTAACGCCCGTGTCAAGTGTTACCTGCCCAGGCTGTGTTTTAGGGCAGTAATGTCTTCTTGTTAGAGTATCTGTCAATATCATTCTGTCACTTGAATGCTTTTAGTCAAGAGGTTAGGTTAGGTTAGTTGAAGTTTTAACCACCTTTTATGATATATGTACCAGCTGCCAACCTTGGAAGGATTCGATTTCATCTCTCTGGGATCAACACGAAAACAATTTAATTTCCTTTAAGAGTGATCACCTAACGAGCCAGTTGTGATCGTAAGAGATATATTAGCGAGGTGTGACGTCTTGTTGTTGTAACGGTGGCGGGGTGTGTTACAGAGCATTCACTCGTAAGCTGTTACAACATGAGAGAAGGAAGAGGCGGGTAATGGGCTAACCACGCATGACGGCCGGTGTTGGAAATGTACCACGGACAGGACCGCTAATTCATTTGGTTTAAACAGGTGTGTTGAGGAGATCCCTGTATATGTATATGTGATTGGTTTTCCATGTCTCTAAGGATTAACTCAGGAATTCAGTGTTGTTATTATCCCGGTTTTGAGGGCCACAGATACCACATAAACGTCTTCTTAACACACACACACACACAAACACACACACTTACACACGCATACACACACACACACAGTCACGTGATTATGACAGCATGGCGTGACAGCCCCCCTCACCCCCCTACCAACCATTGTGTCACTAGTGAGTGTTAACA